>NW_009735703.1:145954-255352 GCF_000703405.1 Apaloderma vittatum | reverse complement strand
GATTGGTGTGTTGGACTAGAGGGGTATAAACTGTTCAGGAAGGACAGGCAGGGGAAACGAGGAGGGGGTGTTGCCCTCTATGTCAATGAAAGGCTAGAATGCACGGAACTCTACCCAGTAAGCGACAACGAAAGAACCGAGTGCCTGTGGACCAGGGTGAAAGGAAGGGTAGGAGACTTTACAGTGGGGGTGTGCTACAGACCACCCAATCAGGAGGACCAAGTAGACAAGGCCCTTCATAAGCAGACAGCAGTTGCTGCTCGTTCACCAGCCCTGGTCCTCATGGGGGATTTTAATCACCCTGACATCAATTAGAAAAACAACACTGCAGGGAACAAGCAATCCAGGAGATTCCTGGAATGCATTGATGATAACTTCCTTATCCAAGTGATAGGGGAACCAACAAGGAGAGGTGCCATGTTAGACCTTGTTCTCATCAATCGGGAAGGGCTCGTGGGTAATGTTAAACTCGTGGGTAGCCTTGGCTGCAGTGACCATGAGATGGTGGAGTTTGAGAACCTAAGGGCAGCTAAGAGCGGGAAGCTCAGGAAGCTTGATACTCTTGATTTCAGAAGAACTGACTTTGGCCTATTTAGGAAAATCTTTGGCAGTGTGCCATGAGATAAAGCCCCGGAGGGACTGGGAGCCCAAGAAAACTGGTTGACTTTAAAGGATCATCTCCTCCAAGCTCAAAGGCATCCCTAGAAGGAAGAAATCAGACAAAACCACCAGGAGGCCTATATGGATAAACAAAGAACTCCTAGTGAAAATCAAATACAAAAGGGGAACATGCAAAGCGTGAGACCCCACCTTGAATACTGCATCCAGTTCTGGTGTCCCCACCATAAGAAGGACATAGATCTGTTGGAGCATGTTCAGAGGAGGGCCACAAGGATGATCCAAGGGCTGGAGCACCTCTGCTACAAGGACAGGCTGTGGAAGCTGGAATTGTTCAGTCTTGAAAAGAGAAGACTTCGGGGGGACCTAATAGCTGCCTTCCGATACCTGAAGGGAACCTACAGGAAGGCTGGGGAGGGACTTTTTACAAGAGTGTCCAGTGAGAGGACAAGGGGAAATGGGTTTAAGTTGAAGGAGAATAGATTTGGACTAGATCTGAGGAAGAAGTTCTTCAGTGCGAGGGTGGCAGGACTTTGGAATAAGTTGCCCAGAGATGTTGTGGCTGCCCCCTCCCTGGAGGGGTTCAAGGCCAAGTTGGACGGAGCCTTGAGTAGTGTGATCTATTTGGGAGGCTTCCCTGCCCATGGCAGGGGGGTTGGACTTGATCTCTAAGGTCCATTCCAGCCTAGGCCATTCTATGATTCTATGATTCCATACTGCATTTTTGTAATTTGTAGTATGTATGCCTAGCTGTCGCAGTCATGGGTCCTATTGTTGTAGGATCTGTGTACATAATAAAAGCCTGATCTTTGCCCCAGAGTGTTTACAGTACAGTTTTAACAATTCTTTGCTGCATATCTCTAAATAATTAATTCACTGTAAACTGCATTAGCTGTTTCAGTTTACCTGAATTATCTTACAGCATTCTACCTAGCTGGTAATCATCATTATGTTTTAGAGCAAAATGCAGCCAGCAATAAGTTTGCTTCATGGAGTTTTGAATAGCTGCAATGTTAAACAGCTTATTAAAGAACAAATTGCCAACAGAAAATTATATTCCCCGCTATCACTTATCTTAGGTGGAAAAAAAAAAAGAAATAGCAATGCATAAAAAAGGAAAATTTACTTTCCTAATGCCTCACTTTAGGGGGGAAAAATGGCCATCCAATTAAAATTCTTATGTTTGTATGGGAATATTTAGATCTGAAGCTAGCACAAGAGACAACAAGGTAAATTTTTATTCTAGCTGACATAATTTTAAATTCTCAGCATCTCCACTGAACTCAATGTAATCACTCTGGGTTTGGATAGGTCATAATTGGGTCATAATCTGATCCCTATACATACCTGTTTCCTACATGACATTTCAGAGGGGTACCTCTCTTTCACAAGTCAAAACCCAAATTGTTTATGGACTCAGAACTTATCTGGCATAAATTCAGGCTCAGAACAAATGTCTATTGCCATGTTATGAAACTTACTACGGAGTGATTTTAATAATTTTTCAAATAGAGACTGCTTTAAAATCTTTTTTTTTTTAATTCCATTGAGTTTTAGCATCTTAATGCCAGAGGCATTCTTACAAACAAAAATTAATTGTCGGATCTGGCTTTGCTATATTTGACCCTCAGTATAATTATTATCAATTTTAGCATCAGCTTTGCCATAACTGCTTAATTCTAGGTTTTTACAGCCAGAGGTGAAGTTCCTGCTGTTCATGGTTCAGCATGGTTCAGCATGTCCATGGTTCACCCATGGATCTTAGTTCCTTTTATTTCAGCTATTGATCAAGCTCATAATTGTAAAGGTCTTGCTATGGCTGTGTGTTTTGTAGCTATATACAGAGGTTTAGCCCAGGTTGGGACTCTATGTAAATGTTAAAAGAGAAGAAAAGATCTTTGCATTCCTCCATGCTCTGCCTGGCAAGACCTCATTTGTTCATCCACATACTGGACCTGTCCACTGGGCCATGATGAGCTCATCTCTCCCCTCATTGCCTGCCTTGAATACTTCTCTCTCTTGGAAATATTAAAGCTACTGTCATGCAGCAAACGTCTTCAATGCTTCTGGTTATGCCAAAGCCTCTCCAGCCAAGCAGGTTCTCTATGCTGGGTCCTCACGATAAACTATGCCTAATCCGTCACCATAGCCCTATCCATTCTCTTGGTGTGAGGACTGAACGTCCTTATAAAGGTTCTTCCTTTCACTGCTTTTTAGCTATTTGGGGAGATGTAATAAAGTCAGTGAATTATTCAATTTATTTTATTTCAAGAGGATCTTTTTTGTATCCTCATGTTACATTATATTTGTGGTAAGCAGCTGCTGCCAAGAGACTTATCTTTGACTCTCAAACCTAGTGTTTAGATACTGGAGAAACTGTTAGAGGCTACATAGCCCCAGTCTCTCCTAGCAATTTTATCCTATAGTATTTCAGACAGTTATTGTTAATACTTACAAAATTGCAGTTACTGCAATGGAATTGAAACAGTTAGTAGACTGGAAGACAAAGGGCAGCAATCTCACCCAAAAAGAGAAGGAGATATATAATGCAGTTTCATTTTGCCAGTTTGTTTTCTGTTCGTGGTTTTCTTTTTAATTTTCCTAATGAACATACACCAGCTGTCTGAATACTACAGAGACTCAAAGAAAATTGCAATTTCCCTACTATATACTGACTTGATACTGTGTTTTAAGTCTAGCCAGTGTGGGAAATTGAAATCAACATAAATTAATTGCTGTTTTCAGGCAGTACTGAGAAAAATTAGGATTGGATATAACAATGCAGAACAACTCAAAAAAAAAAGTGCAGATATGCGTACTAAGTGACTCCTATCTTTCTCTTTTGTCAGGAGAATGATTTATTAGCAAAGAAAATTTACATTCTTAAATAAGTTCTCGTGGTTATGTTGTGTTTCACCAGCCATCTCAGATCCTGATGCCACAGATTGTGGGGTGTTCTGACCCATCATGCATACTTAGGGCTCTGCTTGCCAGCTGTGGCTGCTTCTCACTTTGCCCCGTACCCACTTGGAAGAAGGTTGTGGCTGTTCACAGTTTCACCACCCTCTGACAGGCAGATATTGCAATCTCAGAGATCTGCCCTATGATTTCCTCCAACAAAAGCCAGAGGAAATGCAAGATGAATTCAGACATAGAAGATACGTGTATAAATTAATTTGATTCATCATAATAAGGCTGACAGAGAACTGCTCAAATTGGCCTCCTCAAACCAGCAATTAAAGATTTATTCTGTGCGCAAACACACTTATTAAAGTATTATGCAAAGTATCCACATTTTACTGATTATCATGATAGATTACACTACAAATGTCTAGGCTAAAATACCCACCACAGACACAAAGGCTGGATTAGTTAATCATATTGCTGGACTTGTATAAATTAATCTCCTGCCATGGTTTTATTTGGAAGTGTAAGGCTAAATTTCCATATCAAAACTTTACTTTTCCAAAGCACAACAATTAGCTGTGAAACATGGAGGACAATTATATTCCTCTCTTTTTCTTTATCCTTTTCTCACTTAGAATCATAAACCAAAGCAAAGAACACCACAAAACAAGAACCCCCCAAAAGCTGAATACTTAATACTTTATCAATTTAGAAGAAAGATGTAGATTTTCATTCCATGTATAGTATATGGTAGCTTAGGACAAAAGCATTAGTCAGATGAAATCTGAAATAGGACATTCCAGGTCAAAGGAGTATTTTGATTAAATCAATATTTGAATAAATTTTAATAATGGAGAAGAGAATGAGGGAAGAAATTAAATAAGAAAGAAAAAAATCAAGAAATACTAAAAAGAATCCTGATTTTACCTATGATTTCATTATTTTAAAGTAATCCCACTGCTTCTTACCCAGGGTGGATGGACCCACTGTCATTTTGTTGTTGGCTTCCATTCCTGTGATGCTATGGAATGGTCCTCCTCATCTGGGGGACCATGGAGGGGACTGGGGTTGTTACTCACTCACTGTCACTCTCATAAACTGTCCCCAGATCTGGTGGGGATGTCGATGCTGCACAAGTGTGTATCAGCTAGTTGGGATGGACATTTGAGGAATATGTTTGGTTTAGGTTGTTGCTGTAAAGATGGCTGAGCAATTTTGACTTCTTTAAGAGTGGTAAATCAGTCTTTCTACAGGAAAATGCCTCAAGGATGGGAATAGGCAGCAAAGAATTTTTCCAGCCAGTGAGCAGAAAAGATAATAAGATAGTGTGCACCTGGAGATAGCAAGTAGGCCGCTGTTTAGAAAGTTTTAACGAGCTGTTCATCCTTGGGGGTGTGTGGAACCAGACCTAAGCAGAGCTTTTCTAGTCAAAACCTTCATTATGGAGATTAGAGGGTACCAAAACATCAAAAATTGTTTATGAAAGACTGAAAATGAGCCAAAATTAAATGTGGCAATGGGACAGTGCAACCTCCAACTCGATTTAGACCCCCAGAAACTCCACACATGCACACCCACAAGGATCATGCGTGCTAATCTACATGAGAGGTGAAGCTAATTTTAATATAATGATCCAATGATGAATGTAACCCTTATCACTAACCAATAATTGTAGAATTATTGGCAAGTTAGGCATGTTTATACTAACAAGTTACAAAATAAATATGTTGCAGTTTTTTGATCTAGCATCCAAACCTATGCAACTTTGCTAATAAACCAATACCAGCTTTCTAAACTGTCATTTGGTTTAGAGATCTTTCTCTGCAGTTGCTGCTTTCGGCAACAATGTCACCTTCAGCTGTTTCTCCCAGGTTGTGTTGTTTAGGATACGCAGGAGGGAGCAGGTCTGGGTGAGCAGCTCTAACTCACTCTGGGCAGCCAAAAAGATACAGCCCCTGCCTGGGGCTCTCTTGAGGCCTCAAATCCCAAAAATGGAAAAAAAGCTAAAGTCAAAAAAAAGGCCTCGTGTTCAATTACATTATCTCGATGCAAAAGTAGAGAGGATCTCATTAAGCTGTGCACAAATTACATATTTGCATTCAGCTGGGTAACATCCGTAGGGGTCTTGGATCTGGCAGTGAGTGGTGAGCGGTGTTTTCTTTGCTTGAGGCAATCTCTCTGCTTAATGTTTTGTGGAATTTCTTTTCAAATGTTAACAATTAATACTTTTTTTTTTTTTATTTTCACTAGCACTTCTCAGTCTGTGAAATAAAAGAAACTTGAGCCATGAATACAGTTAACAAAAGAGAAACATGTGCAGTTTGTGGTTTTCTTTATCATTCTGACCACTTACTGGGATTTAACACAACTGGTGATCTCAGATTGCATTTCTTGAGATGGTAACTTTTAGAGTACAGTCTGCAAGCACTTTTCTGGTAACCTTCTTTGCTTAAAACAGACACTATACAAATGCAAGGGGCAAAGCTCTTCGTGTCTATTTGTGTAGTCTAAACAATTTCGTCTTTATTATATATCCATTTTTCCTTTTGCATTCCTCTTACAACCACTACTTTCAAGAATAATAGAGTTTTAAACACTTGAGGGTTTCTATTTGTCTATTTGTGGGGTTTTTTAGCCTATTTCTAATAGATAATTTTTTTCTTGGACTGAAAAAAAGATATGGAGAGGTGTCATTCTGCAGCTCACAAGTGTGAGTAATTAAAGTCTACTCGTTCATATCAGTTTTAAAGCAGGAAAAATATACGAAAGATAAGCACATAAAAAAGTGGGAGAAGGTTTTTTCAGAAAGTTACACCCACTTAGGTATCAAATAAAGCAGTAGATTTAAAGAAGATAAAACATGCTGGGTGCAAGTTTCTTCTGAAGACCCTACCAGACAAAATTGCTGCATGGATTTTTTAGAGTTGGTTTTAGAGTTTTGTTTGTTAATGTCTCCTGTATTTCATTTCCTGTTAATTAAAAATTGCACTGTATATTGAATTTATACTAGTCACACACGGAACAATAATTAAACATAACTGAGTTTCATGAGGGAAATAAATGAGAACTTCTACTCTGGATCACATCACAACTTCCAAAATTTGCTTTGTATAGGTTATAGAAGGCGCTGCTGTTGGCTTGGGTTTTGGAACAGGTGGAGTGTTTTGTTTTCTTTTTTCCAGAAAGGATGATTTTGCATTTAAAGTGGAAACTGCATCAGACTACCAAACATGTCAGTGCCAGCTGCATTGACTTCTGAAAAAAACACTTCATGGCTTATATTTTGAAAGCCCATGGGAGATTTACTCACAGGTAGAACTGAATCATAGAATCGCAGAATGTGTTGGGCTGGAAGGGTCCTTTAAAGGTCATCTAGTCCAACCCCCCTGAAGTGAGCAGGGACATCTTTAACTAGATCAGGTTGCTCAGAGCTCCATCAAGCCTGAGGTACTGCACCTAAAGCTGGCCGACAACAAGAGCAGTACAAAAAAGGATGGGGTCTTGAGAAAAGACACATTCTTAGTCCGTTTGTCTGCTTAATTTTCTCAGCTGTTGATGAACTTTCTCTACACGCATCTGGGCAAGTATAAGCCAGGTCTATCCTGAAAGCTGAACACCCACTTTAGCAGAGCTCTGCTCAAACTAACGTGATCTGTCACGGATCTCTGGCCTCTGCAGAAAATGACAGGTAGGTCTGTGGGCATCTTGTGGTAGATGAATGATGGTACTGAAATTCAGTGATCTATTAGAAAAATGAAATGAGAATAACTCATACTGCTGTTCAAACCTCAACCCTTCACCAGTTTAGTATTTTAGCTTTTAAAATGCCTAATGAAGGAAAAGATTAGGGAAACAATGAATGATTACCCCTTCTCTGCTGGGTAAAGCATTAGAAGGAAGAAGTATCATTGACTGCACCTTAATAAAGCAGGAGCAAAACAATTTTCGATCTTTCCCAAGCTGTTAAGAATACATGTTGGTACTTATATAATATTTATTATTTAGATTTAGCACTGTAATAGCTCCTGGTGACATTAAAGTTCAGAATCGCAAAGTGTTCTGCATTGTAACAAATACACCATGAAAGACAGTCCTTTCCTTGAGTGGCAGTCTAAGTAGTGTCAACAAAAAAGTATAAGGAGAAAACAGATGTTAAAGGGACTTTTCTCTGTTCATAGAACTTAGGACGTCTATGGCAGAACCAATAGACTCTCAGGTCTCCAGGTTGTTGATGCTGTACCTTTATTCTTATTCTTCAAATACTATTTTGTGTATTCTTTATAACCTTCTGGATTTGCCTCAAGCTTTGAAGAAAAATCCTTGCAAGTAAACCAACAGAATCTCACTGTACACATGGCTCCAGCAGCTCCAACTGTTTCCATGGACACACTAGTTAACTCCTTGACTTTTTCTTGATGGTATCTTGTTAGAAGGTTATTTCAGAGGAACCTGGAAAGGTGACAGAAGAGAGCTGGTACTGAAGAAGTACAGATTCAGCAAAATCCAGCAGAGACTGCTGATTTTATATGGAGTATTTATGCTCCCAAGAAATAGATAGAGTTGTTATTTTCTGTTCTAAATATTTTCATTATTTACCTTTCATCTCTAATTTATTCTGCCAAAGTATTTGATACGAGTTTTTGAGCCCTCAATTAGCTGTGATTGTCTTGTCATCTGATTTTTAAACTCTTTTGATTTTGTAAATTGTAAAGGCAAAAGAAGTAGTACCTGATGTAAGCTCCTGGCAGTGGCAGCAGCCTTTTATGGCCCATGTTCGCAGCTATACCCAGTTTCTAATTTCTTCACTGTCATCACTTACAGCATCAAAGAGACAGTTATCTCTCTTCAGCTCTGTTAAAAAATCAAAGCAAGTTCATTAAATTATACATACATGTACTTGACAGTTTGGTTTAGATATCTTATCTTAATATCCAGTGGAAAGCAGCTTGCTTTGGTATAATTAGCACTGAATACATTCCAAAAATGGAAAATGATATGTTTTTGTAAAGTTATTTTTTTTGCATCTCAAACAGAAGTTTTGTATTATTTCCCGAATGGTAAAAAAAATTGAACTCTTCACGTCATTTTGCAAAATAAATAACAGCTATTAACAGCTATTTCATTCCTATAGAGCAAGATATGATTTATGAGGCCTTCAATAAATAGCCTTCCAAGACACACAACTCATTGCTCTACTTTGAAGAGCCTTTGGGAGTAAACAGAAAATTGAAGTAATTGAAGGGTCTCCATGGTCAAAAACAAATGAAGGTACATCTGCTGAAGACAAAACAATGCTAGGAGCTCCTGAGCCTTTGGTATGAGCATAGTAAAGTAAAAAATCTCAGTCTAGGACAAACCAAACTGCAGTCCTGACTGCCTCAAGTCACATTTGAGTATGGGCTTTGAAATGAAAACATGATTAAAGATGTGAACGTCAAATATGCAGGTTTTTACAAAAGCAGGATGAACCGTCATCACAGATCTGTGCATCTTAACTTGCTTTCTCTGATGGTATACCTTTTTATTAAATCACAGACTTTTCTGGCTACTATAAGCATTCATGTCTGTTTTAAACTTCTTGAAAAAAAGTAATAATTTTCTATTAAATATTACAAAGGGAATATTTCAGGTCCTATTGACTCAAATCTGCAAAGAAATAATTCATGTCCAGTTCTTGTAGTGGCATCGTATAACTCTAACACTTGACAATGTATTTTCAGATTTAAAATGATACCTCAGAATGCTTTACCTCTAAGGTTAAAAAGTTACTTTTCTTCAAGAAGAAAAATACTTGCATAGTGGTTAGTACCTAAAATAATTGTATTTATACATTAAGATCAAAGACTGAGATAATGCATGTATTTATAGGGCAATAATATTTTGATAATGACACCTGGTTTACCTTATGTATTGTAATTCTTTTCTATCAGAGATTTTTCCTTCCTTCAGCTACTTACTATCCCTGTTGCTTCCCATGGCAGTATGAGGAAACCCTCTCAGGAATGCAGCCTGACCAAGGCCCAGGTTAGCAGATTAGAAAAAGAGAGGAAATAAAAGAACAAAGGTTAGGATTTGAATATGCATATAAGAACCAACAGTTCATAGTTGTTGGAATTACACCCCATCCAGGAGCAAAAGTAAAAATTTTGGTAGGAAGGCTAAACTTGATATATGGGGAAAAGGCTCGGTCCCCGTGTGTTGCCTGGTCTAGTCGAGAGGTGACGTCCCTGCCCAAAACAGGGAGGTTGGACTAGATGATCTCTAAGGTCCCTTCCAACCTATGCCATTCTATGATTCTATGACTGGGGACGTTTTATGTTATAATAACAGATTGCAGGATTTGAAGTACGCAGAGGATACTATGTTCGTTTGACAACCAATTTTCTACATACTTGAAAATCTACATTATATTTTACATTATATTCAGACATGTTGTGGTTTGTAAGAGTCTGAGAGGGTTAATGGTCTAAGCTAAAATTCCTAAGAAGTTTACTCCCAAGGAAGAACACAAAGAAATGTAAACTATTGCCTACCTACAACTGGTAATGTGTGTCTCATAACCTATCGATTACTCTGCACCTTCCCCATTGTCCTCCAAATTCTTCTTCACCTGTTCTGGCCACATCAATCCTTGTCCTTATTAAGCAGCAAAGACCAGTGGGTAATATCTACTACTCCAGTAACATTATGTATAAGCAGAAATTATCCCTCTACTCTATGGACTCCTTTGGAATATTCACTTTTCATTGTCCTATCTTTCCCTCAGCTGTATTTCCATAGGTGGAGTGGGCTGTTTGCTCTTCTCCTTGAATACTTTAGGATGGAAACTTGGCTTTGTGAACAACGAGTAGTTGCAAGCAATTCCATCATCACCCAGGGGAACAGCAAGACAGAAAAGATATTTGCAAGGTTGTCCTCTGATTGGATATGTCAGTGCTCAGAGACTGACACGAGGTCTCTAAAGTCCTGAAATAGTACTCTGAGCACTGAGAGGTGTACCTTCTTCTCAGCTTCACCTCTGATTCAACACAATTTTAGACCAATGAACTACCCTATGATTTAGGGCGAGGAGGTCTGAGGATGCATAGCAGTGACCATCCCTTGCCTAGCAGCCAGCGGCGAGTGAACTTGGGCCTCAGAATTTTTGGGAACTTCAGCTACTGAGACAGGCAAGGCTGGGTGGTGAAATGTGAGAGACCGAGTGAGTTAAGAGGCACAAAATCACACTAGTTGGTCAGAGCTTCAGTCCCCTCCTTCCTCACAAACACACAAGGTTTGGGTATTTATAGAGCCCTCTAGTTCAAGTAACAGTGATTTAATGGGACAAAGAGAACAGAAAACTGAAATATGCCTTAATAGGCTGGTTATGTGTGCTCTAGGGACCTTGGATAATTAGGATTTCCTAGGAAAGCAAGGCAGCAGGATAATTGCATAACTCTTAATGGAACATTGGCCAAGAAGAATTGACCTTGACTATTTTTTAATACTCTTTCAGCTAGAGCTGGAAATGATTTCTCAGTCCAGTTTCGAAGGGAAACCAAGTCTGTTTGTGTGGACTCTGAATATTTGTCAACACAAATTTTAGAATGGCTAAAAAAAACTGTATTTCATCTCTTACAAATCTCAAACACAGAAATCATAGAATCATAGAATGGCCTAGGCTGGAAGGGACCTTAGAGATCATTTAATCCAACCTCCCTGTCATGGACAGGGATACCTCTCAACTAGATCACATAGGGACCAAACGGGGAACAAACCCACGACCTTGGTATTATCAGCATCACGCTCTAGCTGATTGACCTAACCGGCCCTCAAATGAACATTAAAACCTGAAACAACCAACAGTTTGAACAGAAGCACATATAAGAAGCTTTGGTTTTCAATAAATCAAGTTTCTCATTGATTCATACTCTTAACTTTTTTATTATTGGAACTATTAGGAGTATAAATACTGTCATTTAACAGTGTTGTTTAAAATAACAATGGGAACAATTCTTTAAAGAAGACTTTTTATTTCCTGTTGTTCCACTCCTACAACTGCAGTCATAGTTATTGCACATAATCAATATTGACCAGTTAAGCAAAAGATTTATTGCATAATAAATTAACATCCTTACCACAGTAACAGCATTTTGCCTAGTTCCAAAATGCCTGAATTAATTCACATCCTTTGGGAAAAAACATTTTTTAAATTTACTGCACCTGTTGCTTACAGATCAATAAACATTTCTGTAATGTATATGATTGCTGATTGTGACTGATAGAATTTTAACCACTGTGATAAATATGAAATATAGTCACCATAAGAATAATGAAAATGTAATGAAAGGCAGGAAGACTTGTAATAAAGGAAGGATTGTAAATGCCAGAAGAGTATTCCTATTAGATGTCAAAAATAGTGTCATTTAAAAGAGACAAAGCTAAATGCTTTAGCGTTACTGTAATTTCAATTTGGAAAATGAAATGAGATTGCTAACAGCAGCTACTGCTGGAGGGTAGAATACGGTTAATTAATTTAAGCTAGCTAACAGTGATCTCAGAAGTTCACCTGAGGTCCAGTCTTGTTCCCAGTGAAGCCAATGACAGCAAGATCAAGCTTTGATGAGGTTCCTTCTATCAGTGTTGTGTTTGCTCAGCTCTTAGAAAGCAAATTATCAAAGCCACAGGAAATTTCAGCCATCTCCAGAGCCTTCATTTTTCTCATAGCTAGGCTGAACACATAGGAATTATTCATATTCCTGCACTGTTAATTACTACTACGTAAAAAGCATTTTCATCAGAACTACGTTGTTATTGTAGATGGGATTTTTGACTAATTGAATTTCCTCAAATAGACTTGTTTCCATGGAAATGCATTACTTTTAGCAAAATAAAAAGTTCTAAAAGTGGAAAAGCTCTCTCAGACATTCCTGCATTCTCCACCAGCCACAGTTCCTGTTGGGCACAATGCAGCTCACCAAGGCAGCAAGGCAGATGGTGACTGCTGTGCCTGTGGGAAATAGAGATCCCAGACTGAGGGGTTGTAGGAGGACTGGGCACCAGAGCCACTGCATAGCACTTCCCAGGAGACAGTGTGGTGGGTTTCACAGGCAAAATAATTTTTTCCAGGATTTAGGTGTTGGTGTTGTTTGCTTGTGGGGAGAAGAGTGGTTTGTTTGTTGGTTTGTTTTGTTGTGGGCTGTTTTGGTTTGGTTTCGTTTGGTTTCGTTAGGTTTCATTTCGTTTTGTTTTTCTAAGGAAACACAATATTCAAGGAAAAGAAACACAATTTTATAACTGCAGCTGTAATTTTCTGGTTCCTTTTAAAAGAGTATTTATCTAACACCGCGGTGCTTGGAGGGATTCTCAGCCACTGATTTGGGGCCCACACTACCTCAGAGACTCAGCTAGAAAACTCTTTGAATTTAATGAAGATTATTATTCAATATGATTATTATCAATCTTATGCTGGAAGACAGTCTGCAAAGTTACTGCTCTGAATGCTAGGATATTTGGCTATTTTCACTTCCATGTTACCTCTCTTTAAAATGACTCATTTCTGTTTTAAAACAACTTTTCCCCTTCCATGTTCTTTGCTTAATTCTGAAGTAGTAACATCCTCTGCTTAGTGGTTTAAATGCCCAAGGTCTCTTCATCTTCCTAGCAAAGGTTTCTCCATTCCTCTGATCATCCCAACAGCTTTTCTCTGTATTTGTCTCAGTCTGAGTTTCCTTGTATATGTTTCTCAGGTAGGACAATGCCCAAACTAGCATATGTTACTAACTCATCGTTATCTTGAGAACAACTACTTTCCTTTGGGCCTTCTCCTTCTTCTTTCCAACTCACATGGTGTCTGCTCACCATACAAGTTTTCTTATTACCCCCTTAGCAAAAAAACCCCTTTTTTCTTTGTACTTTCTATTAAACCATATCTTAAAGTAATGAAGTTTTTCATATGCTACACGTTTCTACTCCCTGTATAAGATCTTCATACCATCAACAATTTTCATCATCACGCTGACACTTTCGGTAGTAAGGGTGTTTTAAAAAAAAGTTAAAATTCAATTCTATAAAGAACTTTCGAATTACTCCACTGATAATTTTCTACAAACCTGGTAGTTTTTCTGTCAATGCAACTTATTCTCATCTTCCTTTATTGAGTTTGTTTAACGTGTTGCAATTCTTTTAGTAACCTCCATCTTCACCCTTTTAACTCATAATTTCCCATGTGCCGCTATGTCAAGTGTTTTCCAAAAGTCAAAACAAGATGTGATCTACTGCATTTTCTTTGTCTAGAAAAAAAGCTCTCATCAAAAGAAAACTATCAATAAAATCTGGCACATCCTGTCTTTGGTAAACCTCGATGGCATTTTTCCATTTACCACTGTGTTTATATTTTCTCCCATTTATGTCTATTTCCTAAATATGACTGCACACACTTGTTACTCCCTAGTCAGGTACCGTACCTGTCTTAACTGAACTGGTTGGCTGAAAATGTTTGCCAGCAAATCTGTGATTTGATGAAAATTTATTACCAAATCTTATCCTGACTATTTTTCAGGAATAAATTAATCTTTTTTCTTTCCTTTTTCCATCGAATGCTTGGAGAGAGCAGAGTAAATCCATTAGTACCACTACAGTCAAGGTTTTTCCTTTTCCATTTATTTATTATTAATTATATCTTAGCAAAAGAGGGATTCTTAAAGGATTGTGCTAGACTAATTAAATAAGATCATATCGTTCTGCTTTGGAATCGAAGTTTAGAATTGGAGCTGAGACTTGGAACTACTTTAGCTAAAGCTGAGTGACTTAAAAAGTGAAAATCCAATGTCACTTTTCAGTAAGTCTGCCAGTTTGAGACTGTAATACCTAAAAGAATTGCTTGTTTAGTGGAATAGAGTTAACCTTGGAAATCAGATGTCTTCAGCTTCTTTCATGGATTGCCTGGTTAATTTAGGAAAAACAGATATTTTGACCTGTAACTTAAGGCTGGTGTTTGGTTATTTCTATTTTAAAAAAGCATTTTCAAACTTGATAGATTCAAGATGTCCCAGGAGCCCTGAACAGCCCTCTGCTTCCCCAGAGATTTGCTTAATTCTGAAGTAGCAACATTCTATTTAGTGCTCCTGTTCATGCCAAGCATCTGAACTTCACAAGTCTCACCTCCCTGATTGTCAGAGCAGGACTAACAGAAGTAAAGACATTTTATAAATTTTGAAAATTTCAGTTACATGGCTGTGGGTCCTTCAGCTGGGAAATACAGGTTGTTTGCTTTGTGAAAAGCAATTTGAAAAGCTGGTAGGCTTTCTTGTTGAATATATTTCCCCTTAGATGTGCATAGCTTTTCCCATTTCAGAGACTCTCCTTTTGTAGGTCACTGTGTAGTTCCAGAAATATGAAGGATCTTTACTTTGTGGTAACTTTTTTCTTTTAATCACTCACATGAAAGTTCATAATTATGAAGAGATGAAGTGGATCACAGATGATCTCCGAAAGGAACATCTCTCAAGAGAAGATTTAAGATCTTCTTGGAGAACTTGTTCAAAATCCTCCATCTAAAAGCTCTAGGGTAATCTTCTAATAAATTCTGTCACAAATCAGTAATTCTGATTCTTTTCAGAGTCATTAGCTTTGGGGTGCAGAGAGTATGGGTACACTAATTGCTGTTTCTCTGTCGTTACAAGTAGTTTCCTGCCAACAATTTTTTTCTTGATTACTCTGGTAGAAAAAAAAATCCCTTTGTATCATAGGACATGTTAATGGATATATAATTTTCCTAAGACCAGTTGACAAGTAAAATAGATATTTCATATTTTATATATTCTGCTTTCTGTTATACTTTGGTAATCTTGCTCCTTTGCTTAATTCACAGCTTTTGTTTCATATTCCTTAAATTTTATAGGCTCTGAATACATGCAAGTGTATTTTTACCAGTAAAACAAACAAATTAATGAAATACTTTTAGTGTGTATATTAAGTGAACAAGTGAATAAGGAGAGGAATTCCCTTGCCACTGTTCCTCTGCTTTCACCTCAAATATAATGAGTAGACAATTCAAGGGGAAAACTCTGCTCTCAGATAGAAGTTTGAAACTCCCTTTGAAATTATTGCGTTCCTCACACACATATCAAATCAGAATTCTGGTCACATAGTTTTTAAATGAAAATGACTCTTTATCTAATTCAGATTTCATTCAATTAAAGACTGAAAGGCTTACCTGTGCTATAGTATTGCCTCACAGTCTACCAATGTTTCTGTTTAAAATAAAAAGTAAAAGAAATATGGTCATATAGCTATTCTACTGTGGATAGCTCCTCCTATATCAGAGAGAAGGATTGTATTTCTATAAAATATTTATTGCGATCTGATTGAATACATTGTGTGTAGTTATAAGAGTGTATGTATCTAAGTTTAACAGGACAAGGTCATAGCCTTAACTCAATACTTTTACTGATAAAAATTTATGTTTAATCCAGGGCTAAAATCATGAATTTTAGGCCAATTTCTCAGAAGTAAGAAAGCTCAATGTTGAACCTATTACACAGTTAACTCAGATCAAGATCGTGGATATTTAAGTTATCAGGTGCTGGTCTGAATAGACATTATTTCTATCAGCAAATGTAAGGTGTTTTGAATTATCTTGTGCAGTTCCAGAAAAGCATTTTTTTTGTCCTCAAATTTTATTTGTCATAAAATATTTTTAAATGAGGTCTAAAAAACCTGGATAGTCCTAAACAGTGGCAATACTGTTCAAAAGCCATATATCCAACCAATGAGAGTTAGACCATATCTTTTTTAGTATCTGCATTAACTACCCTATGCTCACAGAAAAGCAATCGTCTGCCAATTTAGTAAAAATGGGATGATCTTATACATATACCTAGCAGAACGGCATTCATTTCACTGAAGGTAGTTTCACAGAAATGCATTAATTAGCATTCCTACAGAGTGTCCCATCACTGAAATCAAGTGATGATATGTATAAAAATGAGGAAAAGATTTAGCAATACTTTATTCCTCTTTACAGAAACGACTGCCAATAATGGTTGTAGTGTTGAATATTAGTACTACAGTATATCAGCAACGATATGAAATATCTTAGTCCTGCATTTTTTTCTGGTTTTGAAGGGAAGTATTTTGCATTTCTAAAAGTTAATTAATTCATTACAGAAAGGAAGTTTGAAAGCAAAAGTTTAAATAAGTCTACAATCAGTGCCAGAAATTTGCATAGAGTAAAGGTGGAAGAAAGCTTATTTTGATATTGCTTCAAAGAAAAATAGGCCAGTATTATTTCAAAATCCCTGAGATCATACTGAGTTTTTTTTTCTGGTTTTGAAGGGAAGTATTTTGCATTTCTAAAAGTTAATTAATTCATTACAGAAAGGAAGTTTGAAAGCAAAAGTTTAAATAAGTCTACAATCAGTGCCAGAAATTTGCATAGAGTAAAGGTGGAAGAAAGCTTATTTTGACATTGCTTCAAAGAAAAATAGGCCAGTTGTCCTGGTTGCCCTAACCCACGACAGCCAGTATTATTTCAAAATCCCTGAGATCACACTGATTTTAGATAGCTCCATTCTGGTCATATCTGAAAAGGGCAAACAAATATTTAAGAAAAAATATCTCAGATGTGCTTTACAGAGTGCTATTACTAGATCCAAATAGAAAACAAACCAAAAAAAACATAAAAAAACCCAAAACAAACAAACAAAAATTCCTCCCTCCAACCAAAAGTCAAGAAGGCAGCCACCTTTCTTGGGAAATGCCCAGATGATTCCCTTTTAGATGTGTCAGAATGAAATTCAGGAGTACTACCTGAACTTCCATCTTCTTTACTTTGAGACTACAGATTGTTAGTTTGAATGCTTATATTGTTCCAGCTACCAGGTAGGAAGTCAAGTTCCTCATCATTTAGTACTTCAGAAGTCAAAAACACAGTGATCAAAAAACAATATACGTCTTTAAACACCAAGATTATCACAAAATAAGCTAAGGTCAAGGATGTTGTATTTACAGCGTTATGGAAAAATGGCTAATGTATATAAACTAAATGGAAGCTGAAAGCATATGCTGTACACACAGTCCAATAAGCCAGTGATTACATTGATTTCACAATTTCCGCATGATATTCCTCACAAATTATTATTAATTCTGTTCAAATCTTGCCCTATCTTTGCATCCTACAAAGTTTAAAAGAACTGTTGGAAGATTTTGCAATAAATCTTAAAGGATGACAAGAAAAATTACCTAATAACAATGAAATGTGTCACAATTGTAGAAATTATCAACTTTTTCCAAGTTGCAGAAGGTACGTTAGATACATATTTTACTGAAGAATATCTCAATACACAGACTCACTTGCAGTAGAAGTTCTAATAAACAGTGGTTGTTAATCAGAATTGAACATATACAGAACACCAAGTAAGTGAAAATACAGTCTAATTTCATAAGCTCACCATCCATGCTGATTGAGCATATCCCAGAGAAGACAGACAGTCATTACAGAAGCCATATAAAACAGCAGTTGTCAGAGAGAAGGAAAAAAAATAATAAAAATATAAGCTTCTGAAATGGCAAGCAGTGTGTCACTTACCGTTATTTGCCACTTCTTGGCATGAACACTGCAAGAGTACAGCTCTCATGTGTAAAAGAACATTAGGAATTATCTTGCAAATTAATTTACAATTACAAAACCCAAAAATGAGGTCTGTATAAAGTTGATTTACAAAGCAGCGATACCTGTATATTCTCACAGGGTTTCCACCTTTAACAAGGTTTCAAAGTGGTCAACCTCCCTTTAAAACTTGGAAATTGTTCTAACCCTTCCACCAGGGAGTAATTCAGACTGATTTTTCAAACGAGGCTAGGAATATTTCATAAAATTTTCGGTGCTGTGAACCTTGACAGTAGACAAAAATGGCACTGAGTGTAGAGAGTTAACGATCACGTTCCCACCGAAAATCCTTTACTTATTTTTAGAAAGCTCTCACAAATTATAACGCTGATCCTGTGGCTGGATCTTGCATTTCCTGAACCAGGTTTAAACTTCTCTACTGGACTTTTTAAAAGCAAAATGACTGTAAATAAAGACCACTTGGAATCAGGTTACACACTGCAGAAAAACCTGGCGAATACAGGAAATACTTTTGTATACTTATTGAGATTGAAAGGGAAACACTGTCATGTGATATGTTTTATTTTCTCAGAAAACACTATTTTCTATCCAAAGAACAAACAATCCCCCAACGTACCAGCTCCCAAACAAATTTGTGTATTATAGCTGATTTGATTTCAGCTGGATTTATATATTCCAGAGTCAAACAGTTTCTAAACACCCTGGGGGAAAAAGAATTAATGTTCGGTCCATTTATTACGGCCAGATAGAGGCAGCTCATTGTGTCACATGACATCCACAAACCATTCTGCAGTTTAGGGTTTCTTTCTTTAGGCAGCAGAAATACAGGAAACACTTCCAAAAATAGCGTACAGAACAGGCTAGAAAAATACTGATTTGTTTTGTTGCTGTTGATGATCAATATACTGCTCCAAATATGAAAGAAGATATATGCAAAAATGAAATTAAAAGGAAATAAGAAAATACAAAGTTTGAGGGAAAATACATATATTGCGGTGAAAAGGTTGAAAGAAAATATGATTTTGCAATTACATCTGATTGCCTGTGCCTATATATATTAAACTGAAAATTCATTATTTTCTTACTGTCATATATCACGCAAGATTTATTTATTAGGAATTTTAATTATGCACTTACACACCTTTAGTCACACGTAGATTGTATGTTTCTGTTGTACAGCTTTTTATGATGGATTTTCCATATGAAACAGTCTATTGGTCACAAACCAAACAGAAAATATAAAATCAATGCCTTCTCAATGTATTCATTCTGCCTTGTAATTGGCATTTGCAAGCTAGTGATTATTCTCTTACAGGCCAGAAAAACATAATGGTGAATATTAGATATTTCATAATTTGTATGCACTGCTCCTTACCACTGTATTCATCTCCAGTGTAGAATTCAGCAGTTTGGGCTGGGTGGTTCGTGGTTCAGATTGTTTTCCCTTTTTTCCTGGCCTTTTGTTCTTTAGTTACATAAAACTTTTTAATGGTTTTTTTTCATACTTAAGTAAATATTATCTATTAGCTTGTACCTAAATTTCACCAAACGTTTTCTGCTGCACCTAATTTTAAAGAAGAGCTTTGAAGATTAATATGTGTGTCTCCTGGAAAATTAATATTACAAACACAGAGCAATGTATTCCAACAATGAATAATGAACAGCTAATAAAAGATATTAAAAAAGAAAGACGTCAAAAATATGTTTTAGCCATAATTAAAAGATCACACTGTCTTCCCTTCCTTTGTTACATACAGTAGCCTGTAATCAAGAGCAAAACCTGATAATAACATATTGAGACATAAAGAGATGCTACTATCAGTTTCACATCTTTCAGACAATATGGAACTCCTAATGAGCACCGAAGGTTTCTTTGAGTGGTACAGTAACAATCAAGTACATTTGTGACTGAAAATTTCTTATCCTGTGTTTGCACAGAGAAGGTAAAATATTCTGATTCTGATTTAGGCACCCAAAATTGCTAAAGACTGTGAAAGCAAGAAATGGTCTCTAGAATCCCAGCTCTGAGCAGCTGTAAACATACACCCTCCTCATGCCTTCTTCTTCCGAAAGACAGCACTTCTGGAAGAAATTTTAGCTGAACCTTCAGACCTCTTCTGCTGGAATGCTGCTGCCTACCTGTCTTTGTCCACATCACTGCGATTCTCTGCACAGTAAAAATTTCAGACTTTGGTGCTTAATAGAAAGCCTCAAAAATACATTTTGCAACACAGTGAAGGTCATGTAAGCTGGTATACGGCAGAATTGATGTCATCCCATTTACTTACTGGCTCAAAAAGCAGCGGTATGCTATAGAGAGCATTTTTTCATCTTGTCAGAAACTCCACTGGATTCATCTCATGATTCTAGCACTGAGTAATCACCTCTATCAATATTTCTTAACAGAAATCCGTCAAGCTACTAATAACTCAACTACTTTTTATCAAGAAAACAACAGTTAACAAACTACATATTGATGTGTGCTTTATACCATAACACAGTAGTTAGAGCATTCACCGACATACAAGGGAATTTGAACTAAGTTCCCTTCACAGGGAGATAAATTTATATCTCCAAAAGATTTCATAGTCACTGAAATACCAGCTTTTCTGGGTGAGGTACCACCAGAAGCTGGTACATTTTACGTGGTAAACAAAAATATTTATTTGATCAAAGAAGCACACAGAAAGAAAACTTGAAAGATGTCCCCATGCTTCATCCATTTTACAAAGCTGAGAGGTATTCATGCAGAGAGCACCATCACCTTTTCTGATGGCTTATTGGGGTCTTCCTATGGGTTACTCTTACGCCTCCTTCCCTGACCTTTTCTAGGCATCCTCTTAGAAACCACAGTTCAGAAAACTTTGACTTGAAAGAGTTGACAGCAGCTGCTGCTCTCTCCTGCTCTCATTCTGTCTGGAGAAAGGATGGCTCATGGACCTTGGCAGCAGGTTCACACCTTGTATGAGGTGCATTCCTCTGACCTCTTGGACTAAGCTGCCCCAAATATGTTCTGGGCTGGAATCACCCTGCCCTGGGACCAACTCTATCTGTAAAGGTCCCACACATCCTGGTACAATGCCATAGCTCAGGACTTCTTTGCCACTTGATATGTTAAAGGAAACATTACCAGAAATATTATTAAAACTAACAATTGGTTTTGTCAATTTGCCTTGCATTTTGCAACTATGAGCTTCAATGAAATCTTATTAATAATTAATACCACAGACAAAATAACAGAAATAATATTAAGACAAATTTATATTTCATAGCTTTGAATAATTTCAGGTACACTTATTATCATAACAAAGCCACAGAATTCTTTAAAATTCTAGTAAAAAAGGAAGAAAAAGAGTACTGCATAAGAACTTCAGATTTAGGTCATGTTTTTCAGCTCAGCCAGATTAGTTCTACAGATGTCACTGGTAACTGGAATGGAGTATACCCACCAAAATGAACTGCTCAGGCTGGACAAAGCACCTGTTTATGAAGCACTGCAACTTAGTAATACTGATCAGAGTAAAGACTTCTTTTTTAAAGTGTTATTTCCATCTCCAGCTGCAGGGAAGAAGATTGATGCAAGACAGTCCTGCAAATTGAAGTTGAATGAATGGCAACTACACTAGGATCTAATCCTAGTTGAAATCTAGAGGCAGTAGTTTGGTAGGTGACTGGAATTTAAAACCTGAACAAGATGTAGTGAAAATACAAAGGTAATGGGATCCACGGTGATCTCAACACTGTCAGGGATAGACATAACAAGCATTTGTCTGTTTAATTTAACAACAATGTCTCTAGAGTAGACCTTTGAATATGAGTCTGAGCACAACTCAGATGTCTACATGAGAATTTGAATCAGATCTCTACTATGATCAGACTTCAGTTTCTTTTCGGACTTGTTTCCCCTAAAGATAGCAACATACAGGCCGCACCATCTCCCTTCACACTTGTTGAGGTTATTGGCTTATAATGGGCCCTAGAAAAAGGGGCAGAACCAAGGCCTATGAACCTTCTCTCTATGAAGCTTCTACATGTAAAAAATCATGTAGGAATTATACTTTTATATGAGTGGAAAACTTGAAAACTATCTCAGAGACAAAGACCACCACAGCATTCCCACCTCATCTAGTCTCAGACGCCAAGCTACTCCCACCGTTATTAAGCCTCTCTAAGTCTTGACAACACATCAATTTATTTTGAGACAACTTGTCCATGATTTCCTGCACTCACTTCTGACAGATCTGGAGCTTCTGAAGGAGTAACAAAAGATTCCTGACCAGTTCTGATACAGTTTTCAAACCTCAGGGAAGCGTTTCTTCTTCTGAACCTCCAAGTTTGCTGTAGAGCTTATTCAGTAACAAAGCTCACCACCCTTTCTCACTTGCCAATTCTAATAAGACCATAACACAAGGAAGAAAGTAAGGAAGTTTTCTGAAGTTCATCGGTAATTATCTTACAAAAATAGAAATTGCCTAGACTAATAAATTTCAACAATCATTCATTGATTGATCATTCTCACAGTATTTGAGTATGTATGAAAACTTTGATGTTTGTAACTTGAAAGTTTTTGGAGCAGCATCTCTCAAAAGATATTGATCAGGTATATGTATAATTTAAGTCAGAGCTTCAAAGCTTCTGTATCTGCAGAAATCACTTTAGAACAGGAGTACTTATGAGACATCTGAATTATTCCTACAGTGCAAATGGACAAAATGAAAACAAAAGGAAAAGGTAAAATACAGGAAGAAAGCAAAAGGATGGATAATAGAACAGATTAATTGCAATATAATGATAAAAGGCAGAATATTATTTGTGGTTATTATATAGCCTGCTACATATATATCATATCAATATACATCAATATATTAATCAATACATTAATATAGTGCTGTCATAATTTCCTCCCCTGAATATACTGACTTATGTAAGAACATTGTACTGTGACCTTGTTGCCATTACATTGTTCCCCAAATCACTGCTCTGTATGTCCGTAACAGCTTGACATGATCCTGATGTTCACATTGTCTGAAACAAGGATTGTACTTATTCCCTTCATTTGTTAAGTCACTAAATAACAGCACTAGGAATCACTTCAGTAGAGATAACTCATGGTTGACTAATTAGAGACGTGGTTAATAAAGTTCTTTGCAGTAGAGAGCTGTAAAGATCCTGTGCCTTGACAGAGAATCTCATCTGTTGCTCAATGATAGCTGACAAAGTAAAAAGAAGAGTTGCAAGTTAACAGCAATTCAAATGAAAAGGTCAAAATAGGAGAATTTTCTGCTCTCCTAGAATTACATCAAGGGGCAGAAACTAGAGCTGAGGAAACAGTGTAAAAAATACACTTTATTTAAACTTGGTTCAAGCTAACTCACACTGAATATTTTGCATAAGACAAAATCTCTCCTGTCAAAAAGATCATAAAAAGAACAAAAATTAGAGTGATATGAAACTCATGTAATGAAGGGAAATGGTGTAAAAGAAACCCATTTTCACTTCTATGACCACTAGAATGTAGATGTCTGGTAACCAATAATTACCTGGAAATAACTGATGGGTTCAATATGTGTTCTGAATATGCAACATAGTGAATCAGGCGAGGAAAGAATACTAATTTTTTTTTTTTCCAAAGCGAAGTAGGCTGCATATTCTGATGAATTAAACTATATTTTCTTTGTATTGCACTTAAAGAAACCTCTTCCCAGAGAAATGAGAGCTTTAATAACAAATATTTTTGCAACTATTGTTGCAATAGCTTACAGAACGTTTGACAAAAAGCCCTGTTGTTTTTTCTAAACACAGCATCCTTACATTTTCTCCTTTTCTGCCTTCATTGTATGTTAATACTCTAAATTGCTATCAACTCCTTTGATCCAAAGAGAAGAACTTTTCCTCATTTCCTGCTGCGCTGTGGGAAAGAAGCATCCCCAAGCCCAGCTCTGTAGGATTTGTATGACCAGGGAGTGAAATGAAAAGGAATCTATACCTAACAGCTTTATGAAATGATGGGGTACATGGAGATACTGAAATGCTCTGCGGGTCATAGCAACTGACATCTTCTTCCTGGACTTGTGCAAAGTCTTCAGCGCTGTCCCACATGACATCCTGGCCTCTAAATTGGAAAGATACAGTTTCTATTTATGGACCATTTGGTGGATAAGGAATTGTCTAGACGACTGATCTCAAAGAGTCGTGATCAACAGCTCGACATCCAAATGAAGACCCATGACAAGTGACATTCCACAGGGGTCAGTACTGGGACTAGTGCTGTTTCATATCTTTGTCAGCAGCATGGACAATGGGATTGAGTGCACCCTGAACACGTTTGCCAGTGACACCAAGTTGTGCGGTGCAGCAGGTACGCTTGAAGGAAGGGATGCCATCCAGAGGGACTTTGAGATGCTTGAGAGGTGGGCTCATGCTAGTCCCATGATGTTCAACAAGGCCAAGTGCAAGGTCCTGCACCTAAGCTGGGCCAATCTCAAACATCGATACAGGCTGGGTGATGAGTGTGTTGAGAGTAGCGCTGAGGAGAAGGACTTGGGGGTGCTGGTTAACGAAGTGCTCAACTTGAGCAGCCAATGTGTGCTGTTAGCCCAAAAATCCAACCATATTCTGGGATCCATCAAAAGAAGCATGGCCAGCAGGTCGAGAGAGGTGATTCTGCTCCTCTACTCTGCTCTGATGAGACCTCACCTGGAGTCCTGGGCCCCGCTCTGGAGCCCCCAGCATAAGAAGGACATGGACCTGTTGGAGTGGCTCCAGAGGAGGGTCACAAAGATGAACAGAGGGATGGAGAACCTCTCCTACAAGGAAAGGCTGAGAGAGTTGGGGTTGTTCAGCCTGCAGAAGAAAATGCTCTGGAGAGACCTTATAGCAGCCTTCCAGTACCTGAAGGGGGCCTACAGAAAACCCGAGGAGGGACCGCTTACAAGAGCACGTAGCGACAGGATTAGGGGTAATGGTTTTAAACTAGAGCAGGGTAGATTTAGATTAGATATTAGAAAGAAGTTGTTTACTATGAGGGTGGTGAGACGCTGGAACAGGTTGCCAGGGAAGTCCCTTCCCCGGAAGTGTTCAAGGCCAGGCTGGATGAGATTTTGAGCAACCTGGTCTAATGGGAGATGTCCCTGCCCATGGCAGGGAGGATGGAAGTAGACAATCTTTAAAGTCAAAGTCCCTTTCAACTCAAGCCATTCTACAATCTATGATCCTGTGATATGGTCCTTTTCACAGTGTTTATATGGAAAGAAGAAATGCAAAATAAATATTAGCAACTAGTAAAGGTGATTAGAAAGAGTTCTTCCACATTGCAGAGATTTTTTATGATTTCAGTAGTTTTCTATTTCACATCACAATTACAGTGTCCATAAAGCAATGACATTTATCAACCTCAGAACACCCAGAAGAGCACATTCACTTAGGGTGAAAAAAAACCTGAGCAAAGACACTGGATCATTATCACCCAGAATAGGAGTATAAACACTGCTTTCACATATCATCACAGTTGAGTCTGTTACCATCAACCCATGTAAAAAAGTTTTTCCTAGCATGGAAGTCTTAGCCACAGAAGAGAATTGTTTCTTACCAAAAGTGTCAGTAAAAGTAGTCCATGCTCCTAGAAGCTTCACTTTCTATGGGCAATATATTTAATCCTCAGCCAGCTCTTGTGCACCAATAGTCATTCTGTGCCAGTACAATAACTTGCTGAGGTTTATTAAAGCACTGAGCCAGTGTTTTATACAGTTGTGTTTGAAAGGAAAGAAAAAAAAGCTTTTGCCAGTATAGTTTATTTTATTGGAAGAAATGATATAAATTACAGCACAACACTTCCCTTTCCTGGCGCAGGCTGTCTCTACTGAAAAAGCATTTGCCACTAGAACTGCACTAGCTTAGCTACATCAACAAACCTCCTGTAATATATAAAATACTTGAGACAGGCACAATCACTCGAAGAGCTGCTTCTGGTGCATGAGCAGCCTTCAAGTCCTTAACCTGAAATACATTCCTAACTTAATTGCAATTCAGTCTCTATAAAGAGTTATAATACATGGCATCATCACAATAGGCAAAATATGCTGAAAACAAAGCAGTCGTTGTTACAGAAATAACCCTTAGAATACAAAGTCAAGAACAGATGAACAAAGTGAACAATCCAAAAGAAATGTTTTGTTCTTGTTAAAGTTACTGTCAATGCCTGTTATTGCATTGCTGGCCTTGGCACATGATGTGGCCTTTGGGCAATTTCACTTAAAATGTGAATGGAAATAAAATAAAAAAAAAATCTAGAAAAGGCAACTGAGAATGCAGCTTAGAGACAAATATCAATGGAATAATTTCCTGTTCCCTCTTGCCTTTAAGTTTCACTATTTATTCTACCATCAGATTACAAGGAATTAGATTTTTCCTTGGTTTTCTTTGTTTCTTTTCAGAAACGAATATATCAAGGTCTAGTGGACATGAATAATGGAAATGTAGAGTTTCAGGTATTCTCATAACTAAATGCGTTGACTTCACTTCATAGGAATATGAATCTCATGTAGATTGTTAAGAAGTCGCGGGTATATGAAGTATCATATTTTTCACGTTTTCATGGAAATGTTTTCAAACAATAATTAAAAGCAAAGAGTCATCCACTGCTGTCAGTTGATCCTTCTGTATTTATAGCTTTTATTTTAAAAGTACCATCCAGGAAATGAATGAAAACAAGACTCACTGGACTGAGATGACTAATCTCATGCCATGAGTAACAAACAGTCCAAATGAACTGTGTTCCTTCTGTGAAAGCAGTCTCTGCTAATGGTGAGTGATTAAGAATTCTGGTCTGTGAGAAGATGCTCTATTCTCCAAATCCTGCTGAGGGTCTGTTTCTTACCAAAGTCCAAGATAAAGCAGTCAGGTTTAATACAGAATGCTCCTTGGCCAAATGTCATCTGCTTCAGTCAAGGCTTGATTACTGAAATCTGTTCCCATAAGGCCCTACAGAAGGATGAGAATTGCTTAAGCCTTCAAACCATCCCTCATTGTCAAATCTATGACCAGAAATACCTATGTGGGATTTATGATTCCAATTCCATTACAATTTTGTTTGATGTTTAAATACTTTTTGTCAAACCCCTAGGCACTAGCTATGGCCTTGAATCAGTTTCTAGATGTTACAACTTTTGCTGGCTTCCTACTGTCAGAAACGTGTGAGACTCTCTTGAATGTGGTAAATATAGTCACAGCAGCAGCAGTCCTTTTTCCTCAACTGAGTTGATACACTAGTCATATACTTCCCAGAAATACTTTTAAAGGAGGAAATAAATTTGTCTTGTGAGATAAATTATCAGTTGTACTAGCTTGTACCAGAAAGTGTCAGAAAATGTCCTTCAACTTCAGTGTGAACCCTTAAAAGAAAGGAAAGTGTAAATGCAATGAGCACATATTAGTTATGTGTGAATAAATAAATCAGACGGCTCTAAAATAAATCTTCTCTTTTAAAAATGTACTTAGAAATTTTTTTAATTACATAAATTCTAGCCAAGGATCAAGTTAAAGAATTGTTAATGAAAGTGCTGCCTTAAATCAGAACCATAAAATACAATGTCAGCAGAAGAAAGTGAGAAGAGACTTGTGACGCTGCAGTAGAGTCCAGCTCTTGTATCAGAGTTATTAAAGTGTGTCATTTCCTTCTATAAACAAGTGTGATTCACAACGACATAAACATGGTCTTCGAAGGAAAGGAAGTTTCTCATGTACATACGAAAATAATTCCAACACCGGTTTACCTTGACTGAGAACAGGGTCTACAATATTTATTTTGTTATCTGAAGAAAAATAGGACTAAATAATAAAAATAGAACTAAATAAACATTGAGATTTTCAGTGTTTTAAACAAACCCAGAAACTTCTTAGGGAAGAAATGAATAATTTCTATTTGAAAGAATTTTCTTTCTACTTTGAGAGAGGGTCGCAGCTTGGCTACTGGAAGGCTGAGAAAGCTTCTCTTCACAGTCCAGAGTCTCCACATCAGAGCTGCATGCTTAGAAACATAAAATCTTGGAATCATAGAATTGTTTAGTTTGGAAAAGACCTCTAAGATCATCAGTTCCAACTGTCAGCCCAACAATATCATGACCACTAAACCACGAGCAATGGTTTTAAACTAGAGCAGGGTAGATTTAGATTAGACATTAGAAGAAGTTCTTTGCTACAAATCTTACAAGACTTGTTCTCTAGACCCTTACGAGACACTGGAATGTGTGGTCCAGAGAAGTTGTGGAAGCCCCTGCCCTGGAAGTGTTAAAGACCAGGATGAATGAGGCTTTGAAGGTTTGGTGGGAGGTGTCCCTGCCCATGTGGCAGGGAGGTTGGAACTAGATGATGTTTAAGGTCCCTCCCAAATCAAACTATTCTATGATTCTATGAAACCATGTCCTGAAGTGCCTAATATCCAATATAAACCTCCCCTGGCACAACCTGAGGCCATTTCCTCTTGTCCTATTACTTGTTCCATGGGAGAAGAGATGGATCCCCACCTCACTACAAACGCCTTTTAGGTAGTTGTAGAGAATGATGAGGTTTCTCCTGAGCCTCCTTTCTCCAGGCTAAACACTTGGTTCCCTTGGCTGTTCCTCGCAAGACTTATTCTCTAGACCCTTCATCAGCTTTGTTGCCCTTCTCTGGACCCACTCCTCAACGTGTTTCTGGTAGTGAGGAGTCCAAAACCTAACACAGTATTGAAGATGCGGCCTCACCAGTGCTGAGTACAGGGGGACAGTCGCTTGGCTAGTCTTGCTGGCCACACTATTTCTGATAGAAAAAGCTTCAAAGGCTTTACAGAAGAGGTATCCACCAGCTTATACTAATATTCACACGCACTAAAGGGACACTGCATGTTTTACAACAGGAAGAGCCCTCCCTTCCCTTACTACATGTAACTACATCTGGATTTCTCTACAGAAAGTAAAACAAATCCCAAAATAACAACTGAGATGGTCAAAAGAGAAGAAACCTTTCAGCACATCTTGCTTTTCTGTCAGAAATTTCCCTCTTTATGGAAAAATTTTAAAATACATTTCATAATAAATTATTTTTCCAGGGTGTTTCAGCTTTGGTTTTGCTTTTTCTACAAAGAATCACTGGTTTGAATGGACACTTGGAGGTCTTAACAGCTGTTCAAAGGACCAGCTTAGATTAGGCTTACATCCTGCAGCAGTCACTCATCAACAACAAGAGGAAAAAAGACAAATATAAAATAAGTTTGAAATCTGATGTGCTGCAACAAAAAAAACCTCCAACAAGCAGAAGAACTGATGAGAAAATCTACAGAGCTAATCCCAAGACATAGATAAAGAGATTATAAACAGCTATAAAACGTACTTGCTAACAAGATGTGCACTATATTGTAAAGAGGACATCCTTGTGGAGCATTATGAAAGATGTGTCCAAAGATTTGGTGCAGTATTTCCAGAACTCAGAAAAGTATTTGCACAGAAAAATCTTCAAACTACAGGGTCATACAGCAACTGGACACATTGGCACATCACAGTCACATAATGAGCTTGCAACCTGTTGTTCTACCTCTAAAGCTCAGATTTGTCATCTTTTCATTTAATATAATAAGAGTGTTGATTTCCATTTTTATAAAAGCATTTTTTTAAACTGTCTGTTAAATTACTACATTTTCTCCATTTTAAACAATTTACAACAAACACGGTGCTCTACTGAGGCATCAGGAACTTGAAACCTCCAGTGGCTGTTGAAGCCAGCAATTGTAGTTTATTTACCAGAGCTATGGCTATGCTAGAAGCCTGGAAAATTCTGCAAAAGCTATTAAATATCCAGCTTTCTTTTTCTACTTTTTAAACATACTTTGTTCCTGGTCAAAGCTGAACATAAACCTATAAAACAAGGGAAGGTTGATACTAGAATAGTGAATACATGTCTGGTGTTTTCTGTAGAGGATACTGAAAGGTTTGGTAAATATTTAGAAAAGAACTAAAGGGTGATCTCAGGTTGGAATAAAAATACCTTCCACTGACAGATTTAGAGCATACAATTTGTTGAATTTGTCAAAAGAAACGGGAGCTGGAACCTGATTATAGCATGGAAGTGACTTGACAGGGAGAAAGTTCCAAACACCTTTATAATCTGCAGAAAAAGTACATGAAGAGACGACATTTGGGGGCTGAAGCTAGACAAATTAACATTTAAAATTCAGCATGTATTGTTTCATTTGACTTCCAAAAGAAAGGAATTGCATTGTCTGTCTTGTCTACGTGTCTGTCTCTACCTGCTCGTGCTTGAGCCTCTTGATAAATTGCCACTCTCTGTGCCACAGAAGTAGATTGATTATCACAGAAGTACTGTCTCAGAAATTACTGTGTCTCTGCAAGCTGCCAGAAAATAAGCAACTAGAGGAGAAAGACTGTGTAGATTCTCCCCAGTGAGGGAAAGACATGCACTCAGGTCCCATTAGACACAGAAGAATCCTTACTGGAATAGCTGTTATCTATGCTCTAACTATATGGAAAAGCTTCCCTTACAGCTAACGTGTTACTAGACACAGGAGAATCTGAATTCAAGACATAAATCCATAGGAATACAAAATGTTGTTTCTCCTACTTGAAGATGTAACAGCTAAAAATAAGGATCATTCAATCCTGGAATAAAATAAGAAGGGAAGATATGCACCACTTTAATTTACTGCTATTTCAAATGAAGTCATGTCAGGTTAGGGTTTTTATGAACACATGGTAAAAGTTTTCTTCCTAGATGGTCTCACATCTTGGAGGAACTGAGGGTCAGAAGAGACCTTATCGCTCTCTACAACTACCTTTAAAGGAGGTTGTAGTGAGGTGGAGGTCTGTCCCTTCTCCCATGGAACAAGTGATAGGACAAGAGTCGTAAAGAAATAAAAAGCTACTTCATATACCCAACAGGTCAATGACAAGGGCACTCACCTGGAAGGTGAAAAACATAATTCTAGATCTCTGTTGCCCTTGATTTAGAGCAAGGAGCTGCACCTGGCTTTTTGTATCTCACCCAACTCTCTTAGCCCGTAAGTTTTAAAGGAAGATTCATTCTTTTCCTCTCCTCTCTCAGGCAAAAACTGTATTTAATTACTTTACACAACTGCAATAACGTCATCTAAGAAAACTGCAAAAGAGATCTTGTCCTTAGAAGTGAGAGAGACTCCGTCTCAACTTCCAAACAGATCTCCGTCTCCTCAACTGAACACTCCAGCAACTGGCTTAAACAGCTTTCTAATTGCAGTGTCTCATCTCTATTGCTTATGCAAGCTCTAAGCCAGCTCTGAAGATGGCTAACAAATAAGGCCTTGTAGATGATGAGACAAGGGATGTCTAATTTCAGGATTTTACCAGGATTTGCAGATGTGGGTTTGAATGTATGACTATGCGCAAACCACTGTCAGAGATAACACTTCATATTCCAGGTTAACTGACAGTAAGACAAGCATTTTCAGTAACACAGTGATGCCTAAATCACGCACATGGACCAAGAAGACTGTAGAGGCTGTCAAAGTTATGAATCACATGGCTTCTCCTCACTTGACACATCTTGAGTCATTCTCCAGTTTTGCACTGCATCACTTGAAATTTCATGTCAAATCAGTTCTCCCTTGGAATACTGCCGTTGTTTCTGAGACACAGCTTTCCAAGAGGCAGCCTCCTGATCCGTGCAGATGCTCCTCATTCACAGTTGTGAGATTTTTGGCTCAGTATTCGGCTGCACTGAAATGCATCCCACATGAATAAGCCAGATTTACTGAGTAATCCAAATTGCCTTGGGGAGGCATTTAATACTTGTCAGTATCTGTCTATAAAGTGTCTTATCCATACATTGTATCAACTCTGATCATAAACGTATTTTGAGATCATTGAAGACAATACTGAACAGCATCCAGCTTCATCTTAATACCATCAGTACTTCTTGAAAAGCCTTTGGTCCATGATTCCCTTTGACAGTTGCTTTTGGGGATTTGCTAGTTAGTGAATTCTTAATCTATTTAGTATGTGTTTGAGCTACAACATAAAGTGACCATTTTAAATCAGAATGTCATGCAGTGCTACGTTAAAGACCTTATAAATTCTAATAGAATTGAATAATTACCTCTATCAACCAAACATACAGTTTTCACAGAGTGAATTCTGCATTATCATGTTCCTAGACTTACAGAGATCCCTTAGCCATCGTTATTAGAATGAACTGTAAAAAAAATGTTTCTTGGCTAAGATGCATTGATTCAAAATATTTTAAGTGACCAATAGTCTTCATTCTAAACACTCACTTACAGCATTGGCAAAGAGGTTCCATACCTACCAACCTGTGAGAGCAATGGTTCTTTACAGACCATTTTATTAACTTTCAATATGGTTCACTTACAGTTTAACAGGTCATTCGCTGGCTAACACCCAAGGAACATTGCTATTGAAGAAATGTACAATACTGGAGAAAAAAAAAATATCTGTGCTGCTATGAAAGAAACGGATGTTTTAAAGCATAAATTGTTTTCTGATTTGAAATAGAGATTGCTTAGTACTAATACCTGGTCATTTTTCTTTGCCAATATATTTTAACAAGTTTCTCTTACAAACCAGTGGGCTAAGTTTCCAACCTGAAATATATGAAGGGAGGAGAACAACAGAATATTCGTTTGATGTATCATGTCATAATAAATTTCATTACATGAAAGAGAGCACAGTAGAAAAAGTAAAGAAGAAACAGGAAGTTTACAAATGCAAATTCTTACATTTTGCTGGTCCAGAGCACTGTTAGTTCCCTCAAAAAAGTAATTCCATCCAATGCAAGAGTTACCTGGACACAGTATAGGGTACACAGCTAGTCAGTTAGGCTATGATGGACATTATTTTAACAAAATATGAAAACTACAATTAGAATTAAATAAGAGCTACACAAAGAAGGAAATATGAAAATGAAAAATCCTAGTAAGTTGCTTTTTTTCTTCTTCTTTTTTTTTTTTTAGTGTTGTATTTTTCCAGAAGTTTGTCCAAATTAACCCACTTGGTTCACTACAATGAATTTTTCAAAAGCATCAGCTGACATTAAAATGTCAGCATTTTCTCTTCTCTGTTCCTAAAGACGTCCAACAAAAACTTCTGCTGGCAGTTCCACAGTCACCAACAACAGCCTAAAGATTCTTGGTAAAGTTTTAAATTACTGGCTGAAACAAAAAAATAAAAAAGCATTGTACAGAACTCATTAAAGACTGACTAGAAAGATATGATGAGCAGTAGCAAGAGTTAGATCTGGTCCAGCTTGCCCTTATAGTGTAATTAAAGTCCTATCTCAAAGTTTTGTGACAGTTCTTACATGAACAACAGCAACAACCTATTTCCACACACATTTGTAGCAAGACTGTAGCCAAAAGTCCAGTGCATTTGGGGCTTTCCTCCTTCTCTGATTTGGAGGCAACATTTTGCTACACAGACTCCTGATTTCTCTGCAACAGTAGTTCCATTAATACCCATGCCTTGTTAAAAAGGTTACACACCTCCCAGACAAGAGCAAAATCAAACACAAGAGGAAAAAACACTGAAGATCCATCTATGTAAATATTCCTCCCAATTTTTTAAAAAATAACAACGAAGAAGAACAGCAGAAACAATTTGTTGTTGCTATTGGCTTGACATAATGCAAACCAAGTCATTATGGAAGAAATATAGTATTAGCTATCCAAGCATGCATCCAGCCTAGTATGTCCACTCATGTGCACTGGAGAAACACCAGGCAGAAATGCAAACACAACTGTTTGAGAACTGGCAGTATCTCATGTACGTGGATGGACAGTAACATGGAGAAAAGTATGTTCAAAGATGTATTAAACACTCTTCATTTCACTCTTCTCTTGAATACCATGTTCACAGGTGTTTATGACTCTCCTAAAGCAATACACACAAATACTAGTAGAAGAACTTTTGCTGGCAAAACTGTTCAGAGAGGAGAGCCCTAGCACATGGTAATGTGCATCCGACCTTCCAGCATTCTGAGGCGTAAGTACAGGACACAATTACAAGAAGTGGAAAGGACAAAGAAAACAGGCAGGGAAATTAAGATATTGAAAGTTTTACTCTCTGAACACAAATAAATTGTCTAATATCACTTTCATAATTTTTTGTTGACCATGTAAATTATCGCCAGTGGCATAAATAAACACTAAATTTGTGCCACAAGGGAGGTAGCTTTGGCATTGAAATGGAAGCCAATGGAGAATTTATTTTTAAATGTCTTCATGGGAGCAGTAGGCAGTCGTTTATTGATATTGAAAGCTATTTGTGGATTTTGGAATCACTCAATAAGGAAACAGAAACAGCCCCCTGTTATGTTCTTTTCTTGGAGTACAGTAGTATTACAAACACATTATTGACAAAATCTACTAGATAGCAGTATTCTCATGAATGCATCTTTCCCTCTTTCACACAGAAATTACCATCTATGTCTGTGGCTGCTCCCATCTCCAGGGTTTCTCGAAAGTCAGAGCTATGGTAGGTAAGGAAAGGACAGGCCTGGAGTCCAAAGAGCTGCTCCCATGTGGTTCCCATGGAACTTTTCCAGATAAGCAATTTGTTGCACTGTCCATTCCTGATGTGACCAAAACCAAAGACTCTGGAGAATTTGGTCCTGGAAGTGGTCTGAATGTTGTTGGGGATCAGGCTGACCACAAGGAACTGCCCCAGGAAGATCCACTCTTCTTGTGGGATGGTACAAATAGTAAAAAAGAATACTTGTTACAGTGTGTAAACACACCATCAACTACCGCTAGAATTTAACACTATCTTGGCAAGCAACAACAAAAAGTCTAAGGCAGTGAAGAATCAAGGTTATAATCTTCAGTATTGTCCATTTAGACAAGAATTTGCCTGTGTAATACTCACTATGGGGCTAGATTAGTAACTGATTTATTTTTTCTTTTTCAGTCTGATAATGCTCATTACCACTATTGACAAAAAATGTTAATAGTTTTGTAATTTTTTCAGAATAATATTTTTTTCATTACTTGCTATTTTTAAAGTTTTCACAGAAAGAGGTGATTGTTTGCAAAACTCGCTAGTTTTCCCTTTCCACATATCTCTGTACGTGAAAGCATTCTCAGACATTTTTCTTTTAGTAAATTTTCTACTAACCTATGAAGTCACATTAGCATGCTTTATAGACAAGTCTTGCTTGGTTAGTTGTATTGTAGCAAACTGTCTTTCCTATGTGATTAAAAAATAAATATCGAGCTAACTTAGTCCCAAGATATGTAACTATATTATTAATAGCTCTGTTTGGTACCTGACCTTATGAAAAGATAGTTGATTTTGTTGTTCCAAATAAGTATAAATAATTCAAGAAAGTGTTTTTCTAAGCAGGATATTACCTATAAAGATGTAGCTTTTAAGACAGCCTTTAGTATGAAATATGTATAACTGCCACATATATTATTAACAGGTACCCAGAATTGTTAGCACAGTACCTTATTACCAGAAAAACAAATGAGAATTCTGATATGGAATTCTCTATCAGAAGAGATATGTGAAATTAGATTTTATTTTCTTAAAGGTATCTGCTTTTCCTTCTTGGGAATTTAAACAAACCTCAGTTTAAGGGCTTCATGATGTTCTGTCTCATTGTTATAAGTTTAGAGAGAGCAGGAGAAAACAAGAAGTTGTCTCACAGAAAGGGAAAAATTACATCTCACTGGAAGGGAAAATAAGCATATTTGCCATCAAGATGACAATCTGCTATTTCATTCCTTTGATGTAGTTTATATTATGATGGTCACAATGTCAGGATTAATTAGACCAGAGGGTGGTGTAAATGCCAAAAGAAAAAGTTACTGTACATCTGTTCTAATTTATCTCATGGATGTTCCTTCAGTGAGTAAGTGAAGAATGTAGCTTGGGCCATCTGTGACCCAGTTAGAGAGAGCAGGATGGCTTGTTGCCTTGCGGGTGCCAGGACAGGAGTTGTGACAAGAAGGTCAAAGGATGGTCTGAAGAGCACTGGGGAATTTCTGCTTACTGGGAACAAACCTGTGACCAGAGAGACATAGGAGAGATTCTCAGGTAACCTCAGTGACCTTCAAAGGGAAACTAAAAGCTGGATCTTCCCTGCAGTTCTTTCAAGGATAATCTTCACCTTATTAGCAAAGGAATAGACATACTGATAATTGTCCATTTATTGAAGCAGAAATAGCGCCGGGAGGAAAGCCAGTTGGAATCTCTATGGGAAGGGTAAAAGTGTCTTCTTCGATCAACTTTAACAGGATTTCAGACACCTAATAAGAAAGAAGGCAGATGACTCTTTTTAAGGATTCAGTAAAGGTTATATAGACCTGTATGTTCAATACGAATTTTAGAAAAATGAGATGAGGGTGCTCTACAACATGATATAATGAACAAGGAGCAAAAGCAGTGTGTATTTGATCAGTTACCTATGAAGTCAAAAGAATAGAGAAGATGAGATGAGCTTGCAGAAATTCCATATGTGGTTTTCAAATGTTGGATCATACAGAATTTGGGAATCATAGAATCATACTTCCAATCCCCCTGACGTGAGCAGGGACGCCTTCCACTAGACCAAGTTGCTCAAAGCTCCATCCAACCTGGTCTTGAATACTTCCAGGGAGGGGGCATCCACAACTTCTCTGAGCAACCTGTTCCAGTGTCTCACCACCCTCACAGTGAAGAATTTCTTTCTAATATCTAATTTAAATCTACTCTCTTTCAGTTTGAAACCATTTCCCCTTGAATGATGGTTAGGAAAATAGTAAAATTATAGTCAACCTAAATATATTTCACACATGGCCTTATAGGTGCCAAAATTCAGTTAAATCAGGCCAGTAAGAATCTGCGTTTTTATCTGCAAGTGATTAATACATATACTGACAGTCAACATAAAAGAGAGTTAACAAGCAATGAGTTCAAAAAAAAAAAAAAAAGAAAGAAGAAAAGAATAAATTATTTGAGAGCTGAGAAAGTGCTATGTAAACAGCCAACTGGAGATGAGTTTGTAATAAGCAATAATAGCCATCAGAAAGTCAGCACGATTTGCAGTTGAATAAGCTAAGGGATCACATCCTGGGGTTTTAGCTTTCTTCCACATCCTAGGAAAGAATTGAGAAAGGTGTAATTAACAATCATGCTTCTACAGGGATTAGCTGAAAAGAAAAAAGTGGGATAGGGATGGAAAGGAATTAGCTAACAGTGCTGTAATGCCAATAAAGGAAAGGAAAGCATTTTGCCAAAAAAAAAAAAAAAAGAGTGAGGAAGAGAAAGAGAGAGAGTTTTTAATAAGGTATCCACATGAATGGACATAACTACAAAGGAACAAGAGTCAATAAACTAAAGAGTACGAATAAGGGTGGGGAAGAGCAGAAATTATATGAAGCAGAAGCAAATTTAAAGATCAGCATTTTGAGAAAGTGTCCCACAAGTGGTGCCTACAAAAGTGAAGAACAGCCTCTTCAGGAACTGCTGAACTATATGTCTATAAAAAGCTCCAAAGAAAGCATTAAAAAGACAGTCTGATGGAGCTAACAAGCTTTCATTATAGGTAACTAAGCTAAATAATACATACCTAGAGGTCATTTCCACCGCTAATTTTCTATAGCACTTCACTTAATTGAATTAAAGAAAAGTTGGAACTTGTATTAAAAAGAACATTGAAACAGAGAGACTTAAAATTGTTCTAGGAACATTTTGCTTAACTATTAATTTGCTTTACTAGTAGAACGAACTGAACAAAAGGATTACCAAAAGACACTACTCAAGAAAGAATTGGGAATAATCTCTTGGATCTTTTCACAGGCTCAGAGGTACAAAGTAATCCTGACTTTTTTTTCATGAAGATATCTAATTTGCTGAAACCCTAGCAGTTCTGAATTACGATGTTATTTTTTTCTTCCTAATGTCTGCTCTGCATCAATAGTTATAATGGAGAGAGATTGATAGAAAGCTGAGATTTAGTAGCAACTCAGCAATTAAATTGCACGAGTAGTCTTTGTTCTACTGTTCCCTGGTGGATACAATCCTGTTCATTAATCTGCATGTTGATTATAGCCCCTCTGTGATATTGATCTCTGTTTCACAGTGCTGTGATTGCAGGAACATGTAGTTGCCACGGGCAGCTACAGTACTGCATACACTTCAAATTAATGCTGAAATATTTAAAGCCAGAAAAAAAAACAAAACTAAAAAAACTAGTGGTCTTTAAACTGATTTGAGCTTATGTACTTTTGCAATGCCAATGTCTTATTCTTCCCTCTGATTGCTTTTAATACAAAGGAAAATGAAACAGATTTAGACAAAAGAAGGGGAAAAAAAACCAAACAAAATTAAAAAAAAATACCCCCCAAAACAAGCCCTTAGAAGTTGTTTGGCTCATGAAATCTCATAAAGAGTATTTTGTAATTGTTGAACCAATTTTACGTCTTTACCACTACTTCTTCCTCTTGTTAAGATACATTTGTGTGGACAAATTGACTCTGACAGAGTGAATGCATTTCTTTTCCTCATGTGTCCCAGCTCCATATTCTGGATCTTCTGTATTTTTATTTGGATTTGCTCCAATGTAACGATTGTTTAGTTTATGTTTTGTTCATTTAAAGAACGTACACTCAGATGGAGTAGTCCATGCGTGCATTCATCCATGTTTGAACTGGGCAATTATCCCATCGGCTGTCTTCTCTGTGCATTTATACGACCAGATGCAAGAGCAGAGGTGAAAGCTCCTGGCTGGAGGAAGCCCTCACATCCCACCTGGAAAAAAATCCAAAGTAGGGTGACAATATAAAGAATATAATTTTCTATATGACTGTAGAAAGAGACAGAGAAGGTGCTATAGAAGATATTCAGGAAAGCACCAAGGCTGCCTGGAAAAAGCATGTAATGTAACAGTCAAAGCAAAGCAGGGCTGGTATAGCCAGCGTGTGCACCTCAGGAGCCCAACCCTGTCCCTTTGAGAGATGGCGCAGGCCTACTATGTCAGTGACTTTCCTCTAGTGAGGCAGAGAGAACACTCCTCGACTATTTTTCTTCCAGATTCCTCTTGTGATGAAAAGGAAGTCACTGCAAAGAAGAAAGAAAAGCTGCTGAAGGGAGAACAGAAGGAAGAAAAATGACTGGACAGAAGAAAGGGACTGATGGGGAAAACAAAGCAAAGCATGAAATGAATAAAAGAAGCAAGGCGCAAAACACAAAGGAGGGAAAGTAACATTAACCAGAAGATTGAAAGTATTCCTGCAATATCCATCTTTAAGAATGAAGAGAAAAACAGATACACTACATAATCAGTTTGATTACCAGTAGGACAGCTGTCTATGATAAGATACTAGCCCAGTCCTGAAACATTAATGCATTTGTATCCTGGGGATTCTTCTGTCATTTTAAACATTTTTTTCCTGCCCTGAATCAGGAAAAAAAAACCCTGAGAAATATTTTTAATTATTATTGCAAATTGCTAACAATGTTGGTACAGGAAATAACCACTAAGTTATAATGCAGATGTGAAAAATTTGGGTTTTGGTTCCTCACTTCACTCATTTTGTGCAGACAGACTTGTACAAAGCTGTCATATATCTATGTGAGTGCCCTATGAGTATAGCTCACATACTACAAGATCCTTATGTGAATCTCGTTCAGGGTGACTATTTGCAAAGATTATTCAGTATCTCCTGTTGGTGTGATTCCATTTTATATGGATTTAAATTATTTAAAATATGCACTGGGTCAATAACTATGTGAAAGCTCTGCCTCACTTTCAATGAAGCTAATAGCCGAGGTGGTTTAAGACCAGCTTAATCACTGCTTAACTCAACACTTCACCGGGGATTACAAATCAGGCCTGATTAAAGTGAACCCATACCTTGGCCACTGGAGTTTGTAGCTTGACATCTTTATACCAGCAACCTTTGGCAGAGAGACAGAGAAGGCAACTGCAGGCAGCAGCTTCTTGAACTGCCAGAGCTGGATTCTTTAGATATTTTCTGCCCGAGTGTTAATTCTTGACCACGTAGTAATGATACCTGAGGAGGGACAATCCCAAGTCACATCACTTCAAGAGTTGAAAAGAACAGATATTTACCCCTTGAGTACTCAGAGAAGTATCCAGTGTTTGACAGCATTCAGTTCTGTTTTTTTTTCACCAGCACTTCCTATGGATCACTGAAAATTTTCCAACAAAAAAAAAAAAGCAGATTTTCTCGAAACAGATCAAAATCTATGGTGTGTTTACACTTCAGTGAAGCGGTGTGGCTCGTTTTCTGCTTTCTGCCCAGCTCCCGAAGCATACAGACACCTTGAGCACAACAACAGACAGCTCTAAATGAGCCGGAGATTTTCTTTGACAATATTTTTGTTCTCAGATGTCTGGCTGTACATATTTTTCATTCACTGACTGCTTGATTCATTGCCAGCGCTTCTCTGCCAGTGGAAACATCCACCCCAATGGGTGGCTGACAGTACCAGGGCTTTAAACTCCGGCTGGATTTCAGAGAGCTTAGCTGGCAGAAGCTGTCTGGAAAGCCCGCTGGGTCTGTGCATCTCTTGGGTGCAGCGAAGGACATGTCTGGGAGCTTCATAGTGCCCAGACTCCAGAGGGGCTCTCTGGTGCCAGGAACTTTTGGGGCTTTCACCCACCACTAATGAGCTTCTTAAAAATACACCCAGTTTTGGCTCTCTCTCACTAATTTCATTTTTCTCTATTTCTAAACATAGCCATTTGCATGTCTGAGTTTTCTCCTTCTGTTCTGCATTTGGTTTAGCCAGTTCTTGCCTCCTGTTAATTTTCCTGTATTTTATTTCTTATTTTCATGACATTTTTCCTCAGAGGTCATTTCTTCCTGATGTTTTACATTCAGGCGTTCTCATTTGTTGGCCTAATACTTGTTTTATGAGTTTCCACTTGTTTTTTTTTTTATTTTGCTGCATTGCCTCCATTTTTTTTACTGTTGTTGCCATTTCCAGCAGCGTGACCTTACTCTTTGGATTGCTGCTCTCAGCCTCTAAAGCAACACTTCCTTCTGGCTTTGATCCTAAATTACCTCTTTCATGTGAGGCTCGTTCCAATGGCATTTGGAATTCAGATTTCCTGAGCTTGATATTGCAAGCCCCAGAGTAGTTCTTGAGAGAAGAAAGGCCACCCGAATTTGATTAAAGCCCAAAGGGTTGGACAAGCTTGATGTAACTTGCCTGTTCCTGCATGGATCAGCCCTGCAGAGTCGTCCCTGCTGCTCCAGTTTGGCAAAAGTGCCCTCCCATCTTACTGCTGCTGGCAAGAATCGGACTCCTGCTTCCAGTGCCAGCCTGAAGGGTAAGGCACTGCACGGTGTCAGGATGGTTGGCAGAGCCTGACCCTCTCTAAGCAAGAACACGTGATGTTTTACCTTGGCTGTCTCCTTGCTGCTAAGAGATGCAGCTTCGAGCTGCATCTTAGCCATGCTCTGTGGTTTGTATTTGCTCTCCGTGATGATGCACTTTATCCATCCCTTTATTTATTATTTTAAATTCTTTTCAGAAAGTCCAGCCAGCCTTACACCCGGAAGGTTGAGTCACCATCTGTTCAAAGTGGAAAACATCAGGGTAAATAAAATTTGGGTAAGGAGGCTCAGAGTAAACAGGCCAAATCTTTCTAAAACATTGGAGGTGACAACGCATCTTAATCATTCAATTTTCTGTGTATTGAGTACAGCCATTTGCTTTGAAAGTTTTGTCAGTCCTTAATTTTGAACCCTTTCTTTCCCTTCAGCTTAGACTACAGCAGATGCAAAATACGACTGAGAGACTTGAGGAGGGAGGGAAGAGAGTTAACAAGATGAAGGCAAGGGCTTTACATAAAAGCTAGTGCTACATATTTTTCCACATCAAAACACAAAGAATGGGCACTGAAATGACCTAAATATGTTTTTTTACAAATAGGTGCCTTAGGGCTAGTGGATTTTAATCTCAGATGCACGCTGCACGTGGTTGTCTATCTCAAAAAATCTGATGCTCTTAATGCTTGCACATGTGAAGGGCTAATTTTTTACGCATTTTTCTGGGGTAGAGATATGCATTTTTCTGGGGTACAGAAGTGCCTGTAGTTTTGAAACTAGACCTTAATTTACAGGCTAAAGAAACCAAATCTTGATTTACCCAGGACTGCTTTTCAATTGTTTACATTTTAAGGGGTGTTTCAGCCTCAGAATTTAAAGGATTAAGTTCATCCTTTAATTATTGCAAGTGACCAGGCATTTATCTTCCAGTCTCTAGCATATTGAAAATTATGCAATTTACTTAAGAAATTTAAAAAAGAAATCAATGTGTTCCCATGATAAACATACTGTCTATCCTTCCTCACACTAGGGAAGCCAGTCAGGGGAAGTTAATTGCCTAGACCCGGCAGTGTGAAGAACGGCATTAATAAATGGGGTGTACTGGCTTGTATAAAGGACAGATGTGAGTTTTCTGCTCCACTGTACGATGAATTAATTTTCTCTCTTCCCCACTTTTCCTCCATTTATATATCACAGTGACCATTGAAGAGCTGCATTTACAGCCACTTTGGCAACGTGTTCCTGGAGCCAAATCCCGGCCACATCTTGCGCTGCCTGGCCATATCCTTGCTCTTCAGTCCTCATCCCTGAGTCAGATCAGTCAGGAAAAATGCTCGAGTCTGAGATATAAGTGAAGTCTAATCTGAAGAGGGGAATAGCTGAGCAGCAAGTACGGGAGAGGTTTGCAGGCTGACCCATGCCCCATCTCACCTGCTGGCATCTACAGACGCTTCCTCTCCCTTCCCCTCTCTCCCATTCTTGCCTCTGGGGACTACAACTTCTGAACTCTGTTGTAACGCTTACCAAAAAGCTTGCCACAAAGGAAAAAGTAGGATGCAGAAAAGAGTCAGAATGGGATTTGACAAGTTAAGTGGTGCTTCAGGCAAAAGCAACTTCTGGCAAAGAGACTGTGTAACCATCAGCCATGTGCCTGTCAGATGTGGAGCTGTTCGGGGCTCCTGGTTTTCCACTTCACTAAGGAAGGGCAAGATGGCATTCATAGCTCTTTGGCTCCCTGGTTTCTGCCCACCAGAGCTTGTGCTGTTCCTTATGTGGTTGAAAGATTAGGGCAATTGAGCTAGTCCAGCAGGAAGGAGGGAGCTGGCATGCCAGACAGAATTGCAAGGCTGGAAGAAAGACAGCCAGCAATGACACGGGCAGAGACAGTTCAGGCTTCCCAAACCCCTTCAGATAGCTCTCATCCCTCTAGACACACCACAGGGCAAGAAAAATGCACATTGTTGTAGACAGGAAAGGTGTTAACTCACAACATGATGGTTACTTGGTGCAAATTTCCTGCATGGATGCTGTTAGCCAAAGGGGAGCATGGAAGGGGACAATTATCATCCTCCTAATGGGGGGGCTTACAAGCGTCTACCCAAGGAGGTGCTGTGCAGTAGCTATGTACTGTGCAGTATTTCTCCACCCAAAGTCAAACTCATTATCCCGTCCATTACTATTTTAGGGTTCTTACTTATTCTTTTAGAACTTTTCTATCATTTTAAAAGGCAAGACTGTGAAATATTACCTTTTCCCTACTTGTGTCACTAATCTGTGCTTCCCAGCTTCCGTATGAAAGTAGTCAGACACTATTTAGAAATATGTTGTTTCAGTAAAATGTATTTTCATCAGACAAAGAATTTGTTTAAAATTATAGGGACCTCTCAGTCTGACGTGCAGAAGATTTGTGCAATCTTGGGAGTTATGTAAGCATAAATCACATACAATGAGAGTTATATGTATATATATATATATATGTATATATGTATATATATGTGCACACTCCTTTGTATTTTTAAGAACTTGCTTTTTTAAAAAACTCCTTTTTAAAGTTTCCATTCACTGAGGATGAGGTGAACCATCCAGCTGATAATTTCACATTGATTTATTCATTTTGCTGCTCTAATTTACTGTTCCTCACACACTTGCCATAGTAAGTCTGTGTGATCCTGCTGTGTATCTGCAGGCTTGATAAAGTGTACAAAATAGGGTTTAAGGCATTCACACTACAGTGTTCTTGCAAGATCATTCAGAATCTAATCTAAAGTCCAGCAAAATCAGTGGGACACTTGACAATGAATTTTGTGGGGTCTGGATCAAGTAATATGTACAAAGAGTCCTTAAAAAATGTATTTGCAAAGAAATTGCTGAAGAGATCCATGATGCTGCTTCAAGACTAGGCAGTGAAATTATGAAAAAAAAAGATATCTGTTTGATCACACATTTTAAAACAAAATGGCAAAGGGTAGGCCAGAAACAAGCAGGATGTCTAAATTTCTTTTTACCATGAATATTTTTAATAAGGAATGCTACTCTACCTAAAGGTATACTGAATCCATGCAATAGAATACTGTGCCAAGCACAATATTTTCATTAAATGTTAAAACCTATGTCAAGAATATGTGGTAAGATTTTAAAAATCACACTGGGCTTTCTCATCAGGTCTATCTTGTCTAATGTAACATGTATCATTTCATTAAAATTAAACACATAGCTCTCCTCTCCCTGCCTCGTCTCTTTCTCTTTGCTGCTACCACTGTAGCACTACTCATGCTAGGATTTTTCTGATGTAATAGGGCTTAAACTCGCACCTCCTGAGGGTATCAAATTCAAGAGCTGCGGTCATAATTCCTCATTCTACAGGGAAAACATGATCGTATCTCAAAGAGCATTCTTCTTATCCTCTCATTAGCACATAAAGAAATACATACTCACACTAATACAATTACAAACATGGGCTAATCTGTATTGTTTCTTTTTTCCTTTCATATATCCTTTGGGAAAGCTACTGTCTTATTCTATATCTTTTTATATCCAGGTTGTGTTTTTTTCCATTTTCAATGAGACTGAGTTCATCTTTTGCATAAACTTTTTATTTACAGTGTTTGCTCTCTTGAGAAATTATATTAATCTTCAGCTCTGTAACTGATTAGCCCTTATACACTCTAGAGTACTTGCTTGACATACACATGTGCACACACTTATATACAAGGAAACAGACTTTAGCTTTTCTATATATTGGTAGAAAAAGCGTAAATATTGACATTCTACTAATTCCCAACATCTCCAGTGAGGACTGACAAGTTGTTGTGACTTACACTGTACAGAAAAGAAAATTTAATTGCATTGTACTGAAAAGAAACAATAGAGTTATCCCCATCCCTAGGCAATACATGCACTATAGCTGGGCAAATGCATCAGTGGGCTCTTTCATGTTCAATGGTGCATTTACGTCCCATATTCTCAGAATGCAAAAATTATAGTGCATATAATCTGCAATATTGCATTTGAAAAAGAAAAACAACAAAAAAGACTAAAAAGCACCTCTTGCCAAAACCTGCAGGATATTGTCTGTAATATGGCACTCTTTTCAAAAATAAGAGGATGCAGTCATTATATAATGATTTTGCATAATTCTAGTGCTATGGCAAAGTCCTTACCTTCTTGCTGTGCCATCCTGCTCAAAAACAAAGCTTATTCCATTCATCTTATTATGATATCATTTACCATTATAGTAACTTTCTATTTTACTTCTGAACCATCTATTCAAATTGTTATCATAATTATCAGTCCCTTTGTGCATTTTTTTCCTTGCCAAAAATTACAGAGCTGGTTTAGGCAGCCTTTACCGTAGATGAGCCTATGTAGTCAGACAGTTTAACTCCTTGGCTCCTTCCCAGGTCCTGCTCTCCTCATCCTACACAAACTGGATCTACGTGCCTCGGGTCATTCTTCGGCTCTCTTTTAAAGTGAAGCAAGTCAGGAACAGAAGCCAGGCTGGGATACAGCCCACATTTCATCAGCAGGATCAGCCAGCTTTGGCTATCTCAGTCCTCAAATCTAGGCCAGAAGGCCTTGCACCCCTCAAACCCCACCCTGCAGCTCCCTCTCATGCCTCAGGACACGCAGCACACACCAAAGGCATCATGACAGAAAAGAAAATGAGAGCAGCCTGGAAGGCTATAACATAGTCCTCACATCATTCCAGACTTTTTCTTTGAACTGAAGAAAACGCCCAAAGAAAGCAAGAAACTATTTCCTAGGGCCATAAGCATCCTACCCAGAGCCCAAAGAAGACATGAACTCACTCTGCAGAACAATATGAATAAATATAAAATTATGATGATATGACTTGGCCTGGGAGCTAGGCACTATTCCCCAGAGCAGATGTCTTCTAGCAGTGTGAGCATGGCCTAGAGGTGGAAGATGTCCGACCTGCATCACCCAAGATATAAAGGTTTCTTGGAAACCAGGCTGAACTGTCGACTGAGTTATCTCCCACATAGGCATCTTAAAACAGCCACAGAGGCTGTCTGTGAATAAAGGTGGGGATTTTCTGTAAGGCACTTAGACACTAGCAGCAACTGAGTCATCAGTCTCAGAGGTAACATCTGTAGGAAGAAAAAAAGCCAGTCATGGAAATGTCATTTCAAACTTTGGCATCATTTATTTCCTCCTGAAACCTTTGCTGAGAAAGTTCTGAAGGGACTCAGGACCTCACCTCATCTATGCCCTCATCCAGGGAAATATCAGTCATGGAGATTGCTCCTGTGGTGAGCAAGACCACCTTCTGGCCCAGAAAGGGAGAAGGAGCAAAACCAGAGTGAATTCTGGAGGGACACCTGTAACAGATACCTCAGTGCAGGAAACGACACCATTGAGATCTGGAATCACAGGCAGAGTCACACCAGGAGAGGAAGATCTTGGATGTTATCTCGAGGTCTGTGTGCTCTGCTGCCAGCAGCGTGGGTCTTTCCTGACTCCTAAGCATGGGGCACATGTGTAGCAGACTGATTCATGGATTTTGCCTTAAACATTTCTTGTCATTTTTTACAACCCCACAGCAAAACAAGACCAGTTTCAAGCCCTATGTGGCAAACTGATAGAATGTTGTAGAGGGGAGATCTGATAAGGCTATAAATGCCTCAAACAGCCCTGTACAGGGATTAGAAAATCTTGAGGATGCAGGATGGCCTTATCTCTACCATATCTTTCAAAGAGATGGGGCATTCGCACGTGTTAATGAGAATTACTGGAAGCAATGAAGTGCCTTGATCCCCTACATGACATTCTGCACGTGCGCATGTAGAAAATCGTGTATAAATTGAGGCAAGGAGAAGCAAAGAAGGCAGGAAAGAAGAAGAAGAAGAAAAGAAGAAAGAAGACAACGGCGGATGCATCCTGAACTCTGCTTTGGATGGACCAATGCAGGAACCCAGACCGGTGATATCTCTCTCTCTCTCTCTCCCCCTGTCCCCCCATCCAACACTCTCTTTCCTGCTTCCTCGCTAAGTAATGCAAGGTCTATCATTCTGTTTATTTAGTTTTATATCTAAATTTCTTTATTATGAGGGTTAAATGTAATATTTTCTGTCTTAATATTGTGCTTTATTATTCCTCATTATTAAGTTGTTGTAGTGCATTGCTTATTTAGCCTTTTTCCTGGATTTTTTGTTATATTGTCTGCCCTATCGTGCTTTTAAATTAGAATCAATTGTTGTGAGTCCAAGCTATACATTTTGATAAATTAATAAATGTTTGTGTTTGGGCCTTGAGACTTGTCTCACCGTTTGTCCACGCTGTTGGTGTATTACGAATCTGAAAGTCACTTGTCCCTCTCTCCTGGGTGGGAGATTTAATAGCCCAGGCAAAGGAATATGTAGATACATAAATATGTGCAGACCATTACTCAGTCCTCCATACGGTTGCTGTCTCCTCTCCATCACATAATCAGGACTGATTTTTCACTCCTATAAAGACTAGAAAGAGACAGTTTTATGAGAGATGATCATCAATAATATCTGACAGCAGTTTCTTGGCTTACCTCTGCTGATCAGTGGCTAGGCATGGTAGGAGTCTGGCAGCAGGCCAGTGACAGGAGCTGGATCCCATCCTGGTAGGAGCCACATGAGAACCAGGGTGAGCTGAAGTCTCTAACCACAGAACAACAACCGTCTGACAAGGGGAGACACGGAAATGACAGGGCAAGAAGCAGAGGCTTAGAGACGTTAGTTTATTTGAAATAAATAGCCAGGTGATTAGTGGTGAAAAATGGAGAAAGAAGCTGAGTGTCTCACCTTGATGCAGTGTCCTATCCTACGCTTGATGCAATTTTCAGTGCATTCATAGCTTAAATGAGTAAATATATTCCATTAAGATTAGTAGCTTGCAGATGTGCCAAGTGTTACTGAAGAAAGTAACGTTGCCATGGTAAGAGCACACACTTTCTGTGCAGTAAACAAATAAAATCCAGGTACATTTTTGTGTATATATTACCGTTTCTTGAAGATTCAGGAACAGAGACAATCTTATTCCTAACTATATAAAAATAAAGATGAACACTACTTACATTACTACTTGAAATGGCCAGCAGTTAAAATTAAAAAAAATCATTGACATTTTGTACATCTCATTTCTACTGCCTAGCTGAGAGAAAATGGAAAAATGGGGCTTAGGGTTTAATTTGAAAACTGTCAGTAATTAAAAATTTCTGAGCAATTAATATCAGTTCTGTAAATCAACAGTATTGGAGTAGTCTGAATACATGTGATTTTTCTGCTCTCTGTAATGTTTTCATACTGGCTTAATATCACCTGATTTTGGAAGAGTTTGTATATATGAGCTGTGGCACAGACATAAAAAGCATGAAGTCCATTATGTCTGCATCAAGTAATGTCTATATAAAACCTATTTATGATGCATCGGGGTAATATTCAACAATATCCTGTACATTTTAGATATTATGATTGGTATTCATCTCCTTTCACATCCCTGTATGCATCTGTTCTGCACCCTTCCGATTATCTAGACTTTTTGCATGGGCAACATAAGCAATATACAATCACCTAACCTAATTTAGATACCTACATTACAACGAGATGAACAAGACCATGTTTCGCTCCATTAACTATGAGAAAAACACTCAAATATATTTTTCTTATTGTCCCTGTTTTCATAGCATTAAACTCTAAGTGCCCTAAGCAACTTCATATTGCACAGTCATAATAAAAAGAAATCAGCTTTAAGACCTCAAAGTTGGATATTAAAGTTCCTCTTCAGGTAACATTAAAATCAATTTTAAGGTTTTTAGTCATTATTAGATTAAGGGGGTTTTGTGTTATTACCTACCACTTACCATGTATAGACTTAGATCCTCGTATTTAAAAAAACCAAAACATTAATTAGTGTCACTTTTACTAATTATGTCATTTCTCTCCTTTGCTTTCTTCTTCATCATGTGATGGAGAATGTGAAATTCTTAAGTTTCATCACAGTAGAATTTTGGTACAGGCAAGCTTGACAAAGGCTGTGTTAATTCTTTTAGTTTAATTAGACTATTAAAATGATTCATGTGCAGTATTTCAATCACTCATTATTTTGCTTCACTGTTTTATTCAATTGATTAAATCTCTAGTAATCAAAAATGTTGCATTTTAGGCCTACCACTTATTTTGACTACACTTCATTTTTAGGACTGAGATAAATATCGATCAAGCAAGCTGCTCAAAATTCACCAAGTTTAATGCATACAAATGTACTTTGATGATAGTAGCTTTGTACAACTCTGCTGCCAGAGAATAAATAAAATTTTACAATTAACCTCATGGGAAAAGAATTAAAACAATGCTTACTGATTTCTTCTGAAAATCATGATTTTTTTCCCCAACAAAATGCAAGCAGAGAGCATCCTCTTTGAAAACTGTTCTCTTCTAGTCCCAGAGTTATATGGTCAAAGAAAGAAGAGAGGGTACAGGATCCTGTGGAAAGAACTCTTTGGGATGCACTCTAGGAAAGTCTACAATAAAAATGTGTCCATAGGCTCTGTGAAATCAACTTGTTTAATTATACTAATAAGAGGAAGTAAGAGCATAATGCTGAAGTGCTGCAAGGCTCAAGATTTGTTTTCATAAAGTCCTTCTCTAGGGAAGAAAAACATAATTAAAACCTTAGTTTTTGCAGAAAGCATGGAAATCTGAAGAAAAATGGGAGTTTGAAGGTAAGTCATTAGCCTTGATCAAAGTATTTTGATAGAAAATGACAGTCTTCCTTTGCTCAGTGTGCATGATTACAATACAAGAAAAAGACTATATTAACTTTAACTCTGCCATTTTTGCTTAAAAAAAAATTGTGTCTGATGCTCGTTATTAAATAGTCTAAAATATTATTTTTGCATTTTTCTGGTGAATTGTTTCTGTCTAGTAATGTCAATCACTGGGAACATTTTAATGACTGCAGACACCATATCACCATTATTTGAAGAGGCAATAAATGATAGCCACGATTGCATCTACTGTCCTTTGGAAAGTTTGAACTTGGTCCCATGGCCTTCACCAGATGTTAGTTGGCTCAGTCTATAAATATCCAATCAGTTCAGTTCGTCTTTCAAAAGGATGTAGACCGAGGGTTTTCCTTGTGTCACAAAAAGTGAGGGAATGTCCTTGAAGATTAGCCCCACAAGAAGAATATACCTTTGAATTTGCCTTGGAGCAGAAATGACATTCATTAAGTGATGACATTTGCATGCCAGGCCTCAAGGAGAGTCATTTGTCACCATGAGTCTTCCCTAGAGACTTTGGAAAAAGAAAGATCCAGTTAAGAACTTGAAAATGACCGTAGCATGAAGTTAGACTATATTAGACTAGAAATATGAGCTCAAGATTGTAAACATTATGTGAGAATTGCCTGTGAGCAGGGTCTGAAGTTTCCCAGTTCAGAGGCAGCACACAGAAAAGTATCAGCTTATTTGTCCTGTTATGAAAGCTACATAGTTAGCTTAAAGCTATCTATAATAACACTTGTATGGCTACAGTGTAAGCATACACTTTGATAGGAAGCCAGAAAGAGTTCTTAAATGAAGGAATTATCATAATTTTGATAGTGCTTTGAAGTTTCTCTGATCAGCCAGCGCTGCTCTTCCCACGAGATCACTAACCACTGAAATTATTGCTGCTTTGTCAAGACACTCTGTGTTGAAGCAGAGCACCAGTACTTTGGAGAAGAGGTGTTCTGTCATTGGATTTCTTTGTCTCCATCTCTCTTAAGGGAAAACGTGCAAAGATTTGGTAGGGCTCTCCTCACATAACACTGCTCTCTCTCCTAGGCTGCTGTAGAGACCAAATAAGTCCTGGGAATCATCAGTGCTAAAAATTGGATGAGTTAACAGATGAAAGTGTCAAAAAAAATGCTCTTAGCTAAGTTGGACCACAAGAAAAAAGTTAACTAGTATTTCCACGGCAGAAATAGGCCTATTTTTTCATTATGATATTTGGCAAACTCTAGGGGTGTCCAGCCCTGAGGTTGGGAAGCCAGGGCATGGACAGAGCTGGCAGCCAGCCCACCTCACCACAGCCCCCATGCCAATGCAGGATGTTGGCTCGGCTGTCTGCGCACCCAGCCAAGGGCTCATCGGCCACCGGCACAGCCCAGTGGTGAGAGGTTCTGGGAAGAGGCAGCAGAGACTTCAGGGAGGGCAGCCTTAACACAGCCACTTTCTGATTCCACCTGCAGTCACAGCCTGGCAGCTGCCCCGTGCCTCTGTCTGAGGATGCTGGGCACAAGCTCCCTGCTGATGCAGCCCACCTGTGAGCTCCTTTTCCAACCCAGCTTCCCGCAGACATAAATTGCAGCAGCATTGCTTTTTCCCTGCCTTCGCTGCTTTGACTTTTCCAGAGACATTGCTCAGGGTCCTCTCCATCTTTTTTGTAAAGTACAATGAAAATCCCTCACATAGAAGGCATCCAGGAAGGTCAGCCATGCATGTTAATTAAACAGTGCCACAGTCAGCACAGGCACACATAGATCTTGCACGTTTCTTTTTTTGCTAGAGTTGCGTACTCCAAGGCCGGTGCCTCTGCCAATGATCAAGCATCTGAATTCATTTCATTTTCTCCAGTGATTTCTATTGCCCATTTTCAGAAAATATATTACCCTTGGTTCAGGCTCTGGTTAGAGTGTTATAGATCACAGCTGTATTAGAACAATATTTTGGAACATTGATGCTAAATACTGAATTATTATGAAAATAAGCATGGAGAATGTAATTACAAACACAGTCAGGATGTCGTGGAATTCACTCACTGCATACCTGTCAGTCCAATCTCCATCAAGAATAAGAAATCTCCACGGTAGCAGCTATTGCTTTATACATCAATTTTCACATCTTCTTTTAGCTTTCAAGTTAGAAACAGCAATATTAGCATCAACTGATAAAGGCATCATGACGGTGATGGATGGAGTTCCAGAAACATATACTGGGGATATGACTGATTTGAGAAATTTACATTAATTAGGTGAGGAGGTTGTATTCAGTTTGGTGGAGCCAGTGTCTTCCTTTCCCTCACCAAAGGAATCTCACTCAGCTATGCAGTCATTTATCAGATGATATGGTAATTAAAGTAGTGTCAGCAAGACATCTTGGCAGGCTCCACTGAATAGTTTGTAAACTTTTGCAGAGGCACTGTTATTTTAGCCAGGATTGTCCACATGAAGGCTGTACAAAGCTAGTCGGCAAAAATACACCTTTTATTCAACCTACTGATAAATTTGGAGAAAATCCCTAGGATTTCAGGCACAAAAGCCATTCTTCAGTCTTGAAACAGAACAACCTACAAATAAATTTGGATTTCCACTTAACTGTGTTAATCGGTGAGGCTGGGACATCAGAGCAGTTTGTACCTCAGGAAGAGAAAGGATTAGCAGCAATTCAGATGCCTTTGCACAGTGTAGCCCTTAAGCTGACAAGCCAATGACAGAGGAAAGGCAGAAAAGCAACTTCAGGCCATGAGCTGGGCTGGAGGGACCACAGTGCTGCACTGGGTCCGTACATGTGCTTCAGAAGTCTGGGCACCCCACAAAACCCTTCAAAGATGAGATGCGTCTCTGTTGCATTGAACACGTTCCTTTTGTAGGACTCTCTGCATGAACATAAAGAGGTTGGGGAGGTGTTAACTTTCTATTCCAGGGTCAATATTAATGACAGCTGGATAGATAGCAACTGCATGAGTGACACCCTTACCAACATGCAAGGAAATCTGTCAGCAAATATGAGCCAGAAACAAGCACTAAGAGTGGCAAGTAGCAAGTCACCATTTTCCTGCCCATTACAGCATGTGAAAACTAGACAATTTCATATTCACAAAGAAACTTCTACCAAAAGCTCTCCAAATTTTTCCCCACCTTTCAATACTCAGACCTTCCCAAATCCCTTGGGGGGAAATTATTATTATGCAAAGGCTAAATGACTTGCATTCTGCTAATGATAAATGATTTGCCTAAAGACACAGAGCAAATCAGTGGTTTTGATTTATAACTCTGATCTGGCCTGACTGCAAGGGAAGATTTCCAGATTCGCATGGGCCCCACTGAAGTCTCCTGCCCCTACTGGAGAAAAAGCCAGTGCAGTGCCAGAATCCAGCAGTCTTGACTACCAGTACTCCATCTAGGAGAAGGCAGTCACCTTTACTTTCTTGCCCAAGGTGCTGTTTGCAAAGTAATGCCTGAAATGTCTTTGCATTATGTATTTGACAGGAAAAAAATAGAATATAATAAGAGGAGTATAATGTGATAATGTATGTTTATATGCATTGCCACTCTTCTTAAAATTGTGTTTGAGCAATCTAGTTCTAATATTTCTTGTTTCTATAGAACTCTTTGCTGGCTAATTTTGTAAGTGTGTCTGATCGGGCTCATTTAATTCATCATTTTCGTTTGACTCATTAATCTCTGCCTCTCCTTTGAAAGATAATCTGCATTTAATGGCTGTGTTATATAATATGCAGCAAGCCAGGAATATCTTGTACACTTTCAGAGGGCAATATTGTAATGTGTAGCTAGATTTATCTATGCATCAAAATCTCATTTTTAAGATGCCCAAAGTGCTTTCAATTACCAATGGGGTGAGTTTCTGAGCACTGCTATAATTTGTTTCTGGGAGAGTCTGAGGATTAGAAATCAGAGTCATGTAAGAGTTTATCAAGCTATAGCTGCAACAACATACAAAAAGCTAAAGACAGGAATAAATTAAAATTAAATTATATGCTTTATATATTGTTATCTATAACGATTCACCCCAAAGCCATCCCCTCTGTCAATCAAGATGCTAAGATTGGTCATGGACTGGCTGCAGGCCCTGGCAGGGGGACAGAAGGCCCCAACCCTCCCATTCCCCATGGTTTTTACAGCTCCCGGTAAGGACAGCAAGGTCTGTGCAATGCTGCTATTGGCAGGAGGTACAATCCATTTCCAGTGGCAGATGCCAATCTCCACACCTTTTAGCTCATGAGTGAAGGTGTTTCAGGCTCTTCAAATGTCTCTTAAAGACAAAAACTGACAGAAGCTGGAGAAATAAAAGGATGTGACAGGGCAGTAAATCTGTCCCACTGCTGATTTCAAATCAGTCTTTGTAATGTTTTCCAGACCAGAGAGTCAATGGAAACCCCAAGAGGTTACTTGCAGACCATTCCTCTGGGTTTGGCGTTCCTTTTCTTAACTTCATCACATTATTCTTACTGTAGGATTCACCCTGTCTGCTCAAGGAAATTTGGGATGACTAAACTATGGCACCTCTTCTTTCCCATTCTTGTTGTCTCTAAAGGCACATATTACCATAGCTGATGTACGGATCCAAATATTAAACACATAAATGCTCTAAATAATTCAAGATGGCATTACAAATAGTATTCTTACGGTTATCCTGTCCTTAGATATAAACATAAAATCTTCCTTTACTGCATTTTGATTACCCATAAACTGTCTTAGTCACTGGTCTTTCATTTAAGATTTCTTCATTATCTTATTCACTGTATGTATAAATACACAGACACTTTTTAATTTCAGAATCTCTTTGCCAAGGACTTTATTTTACTAGCAAGTTTCGACATCTAATTAGAACAATAAAATACCATCTTCCTAAACCCAGTTTTGTTTCTCATCTTGAATTCTTTCTTATTTCTTCAGTTCTTTCTGAGAATGAAAGCCTATGTCCATTTGCAGTCAAACCAAAATCGGTAGACAAAGATTATAAATCCTTGCTCAGTGACATTATGCATTACATAATGGTACCAGCTCATTTTGCTACCATAACTCATTGCAAGTTTGTACCTGCTTTGCTCTGCTAACTCCTCTAGACTATATTGCACTGGTACTATTGAGATTTCTTCGTTCTACTGAGAAATGAGTTTGTGAATGATTTTTCCCAGGAGAATTAGGCTGTATTTAGAGGCCAATTTTATTTCCTGCCCACTAGTCAATCCTTTGGGTAGTGTCTTGCAAATTTTCCCCATCATCACTGTTGTTAACAAGTCCCTCACACCGTAAATTTCATTAAGAGACTGCTTTTTATTTCCTTTCTGAGAAATTGTTAATGAAGATATTAAAACTAGAGTAAATCCAGGCATCCACTAGATATCTCACCCAATTTTTACAGATTGTCACTTCTCATTATCTTTTGTTAACAGTTCTTCAGCCAAATTCAGTCCATGTGAACACGTTTGTTCCTCGGCCAATTGGAATTAATTTTGAAAGCTGCTGTCAAATGCTTTATGGAAATCCAAATAAATGATAGCTACTGCTCTGAATTCATCCAGTAGTTTTGCAATTCTATCAAAAAAACAATCATTGAGTTTGTCTTGCAAGATCTGTACTTGGTAAATTCATACCACTTAATGCTGTTGCTTTCATCATCCTCTAGAAGTCCAGAAATACTTTTTTTTTTTCCCTAACACTGCTTCTTTAACATCTTAATGATCAAAGTTAGACTTATTAAAGGGCAATATTCTGGCTGCTTAAGTATACATAATCATTGTGTGTTTCCACATTCAATTTTCTGAGGCCTAGTAGTAGGTAATGATCGTTTTAATCTGTTCCTCTGTTTCTATTCTGTCATTTGCCTACTATGTTTCTAATAATGGTTTGATACGTGTTTAGGGGCTGTGAAGCTTAAAGCTGCTTCTTGCTTGGTCAAAGGAAATAGTTTATCTAATTTCCAGATTATAGGCAATGTACTATGATGTTCCACTTCCACACTTCTCTCTCAGTATCTTTCTTCACTAAGTACTCAGTTGTCTGGTGCTCTTTTCGTGTCCCAGATTAAAGTGGTATGTTAATCAATTTCAGTCCAATGCCTTTATTCAAGGCCATGAGCACTTCTGTGGTTTTTTTTATATTTCTACAACTTCTTTTTTTTTTGCTACAGCCACCTTTTTCATAACTTACTGCCAATTGCCTTCACTGTGAAGAAAACTGTTGCACCACCTTATGTTTGCCACTACGCAGTGCCTAGATTCTACTTCTGTTTTTATGATGTAAGGCATTACAAACTAAAAAAAATGGACAATATAAAGGATTTTCTATATCAGGCAACATCTTCCCTACCGGGACATCAAAAAATCATGAAGAAATCATATTATTCATGAATAAAACAAGTTAGAGCCTTCCTCAGAGAATGCATCTGCTCTCTGCCCTTGGAGTACTGCAGGAGCTAGGCTAGTTCTAGCCAAAAGCTCCATGTCTGTTTTACAGTAATGTAATCAGCAAACAAACCTTAAACACTCATTAAGTGAACAAATGCTAATATCCCACGTGTTGTGGGGAAAAAAAACCCAACCACCCCAAATTAGGTTTAAATCAGGATATAAGAAAGAATTACTTTATCAATTTTGCATCAATTGCCTGCTATCAGAGGATTGTCATCCGTCAGAATAGATGGTGTCTATCCTCAAACTTACTTTCATAGAATCATAGAATCATAGAATGGCCTAGGCTGGAAGGGACTTTAGGGATCATCTAGTCCAACCTCCCTGTCATGGGCAGGGATGCCTCTCAACTAGATCAGGCTACTCAAGGCTCTGTCCAACTTGGCCTTGAACACCTCCAGGGAGGGGGCAGCCACAACATCTCTGGGCAATTTATTCCAAAGTCTTGCCGCCCTCGTACTGAAGAACTTCTTCCTAAGATCCAGTCTAAATCTATTCTCCTTCAACTTAAACCCATTTCCCCTTGTCCTATTAGTGGACACTCTCTTCTAGAAAGTCCTTTGACAAGGATATATTGCTTCTCATCTAACACAAGTGACAAAGGTCTATGAAAAAAAAAGCCAATGCAAAATACCTGACTGAGATCCCCTTGGTATGATGGTTACATTTTTACATTCATGTTCTGACCAGCTCCCTGAGTTGGGCTTCAATTACTAATTTAATTGACAATAAATGGAGTCAGCTTTTCCAAGAAGTTCATAATTCACTTCAGGTTATGTCTTCCAATATTCTACTACTAAAATTCAGGATATTCACCTTTTCTATCCACCTTACTGCATTACTTGCATATTTTATGACTTGATTTATTGTTTTTTTTCTCCACGTGGACTAAGGGTTCCTTGATAACCAGCTCAGACACAGACATCTATCTGGCAGACAACTAAACTTAGCAAGTCTGACAGACATTGTAGGAACTGGGCTCTCTGGAAGCAGAGTATTGCACTGCTTTGTCTCAGCTGTTCAAATGTCTCTAGCTCTCTTGAAATGGGACTGGATAGCACATTACTACCATGACACACCGAAGTCCCAGTCCTGCTGTGCCTTCAGACCAATGTATACAATTCTTCTGTCACCAGCTCTGATACAAATTAGAAAGTGAGTATACTTAGTTATTAGAAAGACAAACTCGATCTTGCCCAGCTGAAAGTGAGTCAGATCTGTTTATCTGAGTTTACCCACTTGTCTGTACTTCCCTGCACTTACCTTGCTGAAGTTTCTAAAGTCAATTCTCATTACATATTTCCCTTAATCCCTAGGTTTTAGCAAATCTCATTATTTACTCGTTTTCCAAATACAGCACAATTAGCATTTTGTACCTTCATCTCCTGTCAGGTTTGTATCTGGTTAGCAGAAGCTGCAAGTTTAACATACATAGGAAGGAAGGATCAGACTTTTGTCCATTTATAGACTAAATAAATCACTTAGATACTTAAAATGTGTAGCACCATTTTATACCCTATTACAAATTACAGCTGCTGAACACAAATAAAATGCTTTTAAAATTGCAATTGCAATTGCACACCTAACTTTAAACCTATGACCTTAATTTTCATTTTTATTATATGTGTAACTTTGAGTACTTAGCCTCCATAGAAATCCTACATAGCTATATCAATTAAATATTTGCCCATTTTAATTCACTGTCATACTGCCCACACAAAAATAGTAAAATACGAACCCCATAAATCCTTTGAAATGTTGGTATTCACCAAGGTCACAGGAGAATGAATTATGTAAAGCTAGATGCAGAGACAGTTTTTATGGACCATGTTACTGGTATTTTGTCCTTAGTTTTGTATTTATCTGACTAATTTTTCCAGGGTGAACTATGAGTTACTGAAAAATAACCTCAGTGATAAGGAGGTTTAAACAGAACAAAAAAATTCCTGAGTCAACCATTTATCTGCTGCTGAATTCAGTGAACTAATCTTAGCTCAAGCAAGAGCTCCCTTAAATCGTTCATATATTTTATTACGGTATGAGCAATCTGTGTACATGGTGCAGTTTATGGCTTATACTCTTTTAAAACTAAAGGGAAAAATCTGCAGTTGTGTAACACACCAGTTGAAAACCTAACCAAGGCTCCTGACCCATCTCTTCCTGCTTCTCAAACCCACCACATTTTTAGAGGTAACCACCACCAAGTGTTTATCTTAAGCAGAAATAACTTGTCTTGCAGTTTTTCGTAACTACAGGAGGAATGCTTCCAAATGCATGTGTTTCATTAATCTCACGGTATCTGACAGTGAAGAATTTTTAACATAAAAACTTGAGCTCTCTCCTGTCACACTGGTTCCACTGAAGATTTTCCTGCTTGCTAATAAATCGGACTTGTCAACATGAAATAACCCTCTGTACATATTTTTTTCAGTCTTTAAATCAGCATTTAGCCCAAAGTGCCTTCTCTGTAAACTTTTCTCAGCGCCACAGTCCCAATTCTTGCTTGAGTCTTGGCTTTTTGTTCATTTGTTCCAGCTTCTTTGGGCAGGGTTTTCCTCTGCTTGTCTTTCATAGCTGCACAAACCTTCAGAAAACAATCAAGGAAGACCCCTTCACTCTCCTCAAAGTGCCTCTCTTTTCTTAGCTCATGTTTTTCCCTTTGGAGTAACTCAGACACCTTGGGGTTGGCCTGCTCTTGATATCAAACCCCCAAAACCTTAGAGGCACTTTGAAAGGTATAGAACTGCTCCAATTTCCAAGTGTACATATGGGAACACATGCTGATTTTGTGCTAAGACTTCTACTATAACATCATTATCTAACCTCCATAGGAACGTATTTGAAATGTGTCAATCAGCTAAGCAACTGATCAGGACAGGAAAAAATGGGTTACAGGCATAATTATAAGCAGAAAAAATATACACTTTTGGTATTAACTGTAACTAGTTAATAGAGCTAAAAGTGCATCTCTGAAAATATTACAATTTATTAAAATCATGTTTGTGAGCTGTTTCAACTCTTTAAGGTTCAGATCCACATTTGTGCTTGTGCTTATTGCTATCTTCTGACAGTTTTATTGTTGAAAAGTTCAAGGTACATCTCATAATTGTACCAGGAACATGCATTTATCACTGGCAACCGTTCCGTGCCACATGAAACGAATTACTGTAATAGACATGTCATGTAATAGCATCTTATTATCCTCCCCCTCTTCCTCCTCTTTCTTTTTCTTAACTTTCTGCAATAAGCAGGTCAAAAACGACGGTAAGTGTCACAGACAAAACTGATGCCTGAGTAAGTTCCAGAAGCAAAAAGACATTTGCTAAAAGTAATGCTGTAACCGCACAATGAGTAATTAACATCATGTCCAATACACTGCAAAATTAAAGTGCTGTACTAGGGCTCAGGCCCTAATCTTGCCACTTAAGCCCTAGCAGTTTAGCAGACAGTGAGGCACTTTGGTGGGGCAGGATGGTTAGCATTATGGAAGATCAAGGCCATTTACATCCTTCCAACCTGGTTTCTTCATTGCAGCCCTCTAATTGTTCCTGAGAGGCAAGGTAATAAAACAGCAAAACCATACAAAATATACCCGGACTCTACCTGCTGTTCCTACATTTGCCCTGGCCCGAGAAGAAGAGCAGCAGGACTGTGACAGAAAGGGGACGCATAGGAAGCGTACCCGAGGATCAGGTCTCACCATGGTCCTGCTGATGCATTTCTCATTCAGCTTTGCATCAGTAGTTCAAATTCTAATGGTTTGACATAAGACAAGTCGGCAGAGATGTACAGGACAGTATGGGCCAGAATCAGTACAGAGTACTTTGACATCAGCCCCAAGATGCAAACAACCACCACTACAACAGTGACTCCTTTTAACCATTCAGAAATTTCTATTTACTTTAATTAGATTTTGGCCACAGCAGACACGGCTAACTCAAAGATTAACTTTCAACATAATGAGGATTTAATTTCCCACGCACATCCTCATTATTTCACGTCTTTTCAGCCTTACCTTTGTTACACTTTTGTGACAACTATCTCTGTGCTCATTTTCCCATCCCATCCATAATACAGCTTCGACCATCAAAATACATCGTTCTCAATACTGTTTCTCTGACATGGGGTTTATGTGCTCATTTCTCAGAAAAGCTAGGATTATCATCAGCTCACTGAGTCATTTCTTTCCAGTCCCAAGGCCTCGGTCCTTGCAGTCTGCAGGTGCCAGAGTGACTAACAGCAGTGGGACTCTGCATGGTGGCTTCCGTGCTGAAGGTGCAGCTTAAAGGAAGCTAGACAATTTTTGCTAGGAACAACTGAGGAGTTAGTCAATAAAAGCTGCTTTTCCATTATTAAGACACCAAATACCCTTAAGTCAATTTAAAAACCGAAGGCTCCAACTTCTCTTCCTCCTACTCCCTCCGGCTCATCTGCGGAGCTTTCAAAGCAAATGGGTGCCTTTAAAGTTCTGCTCTTAACGGAAGACACTGAGCTGAGAGCAAATAAACAGCTCTTCATTTGGTGTTGTATGAAAATGTTGACTTGAAAGCAGCTCAGTCACTGACTGAAGTGCTGCTGACTGTGGCTGTACTGGGGAAGAAACAAGCGTGTTCTTTTTGATGTTTGATTAGGAGATTTGCTGCCAATGGGATTTCAGAGGAAAATGACCTTTCTCCCTCCTCATGTCCTGTCTCCTCTCCCAGGGATGCTTCCAAGGCATCCATACAATTCATCTGCTGTTTCAACACTCCTGAACAGGTGTATGTAGTAGAAAAGGGAGGGACAAGGTCCTTTTTGGGGGCAGCACATCCTAGCCTTTCATAGCTCATCCTACATACCAGTATTCCCTCTTACTGTGAAAGCTCCCTACTGGCGTCCAAGCCACCTCCTCAGGCCTCCTGCTCTAGACCTGAAGTCAGAACAGAGGTAAGAGGGGTACGTCTCTGTAGTCTGCTGACACATCCATATAGGATGGTCAAAACTCTAGCCTCGGTGTAATACATTCAAATGTTTAATGGTAGGATACTATAAAAAGACTCATTTAGGCCCTCACTCTGCTTACCTGTGTTCAAAGCACCAATGCCGCCTGCTGTGCTTTGCAAAATCAGGACCTTAAAAATTCTCTTTGGCTTTTCAGCAGACTAAGATGTGCAGCACAGAAGAAAATATCTTTATTGTTAAAGATAAAAGACATTCTGGCATTGAAAAGTGTATTTTGAAAAACACAGGGTTGGCTTTTACTCCCAGTGATGCCAATGTCAAAGCTCCAATTGACTTCACTGGGAACGTGGTTGTATCCAATGGGTAAATAATTGCACATTATTTCACATCTCATTGTTGCTCAAAACTGTTCTTCAAAAAAGGAAAATAATAGCCTGAATTCAAGGACTCTATTAAAAAGTCATCTGAACTGCATTCCAGTTGATATCACTTTTACCAATGAAAAAATCTTTTCACTTATTCAAAATTTACATAATTAGAAGAGCACAAAAGACAGACTTTGCTCTCTGTTGCAGTCTGTCCTGTTAGTCATGAAGCACTTAAGTGTACTTCCAAGCCCAAATTTTCTGTTTTCTGTGGATCTCTACTTTCTACTAGTCTCAACATTTTAATCTGTTTTGAAAAATTCCTCAGGTCAAAAAATACTTTCTCTTGCATGTTTTTCATTGTAAAACCTCAGTGTATCTATTCAGCATTATTAAACTGTTATCTCAACTGAAATGGGAACATAATCAAAAGTCTGGGTATTATTTATCTTAGCCATGTCTCCACGTCAGAAAATTAAGACAGTGATGAATTACACATTACTATACAAAATTTTATTATCAGAGACAAAATTCAAATTTGTTCTGCTTAAAATACAGAAGATAAAGTTTCTCATTTAAAAAAAAAATCCATGTAGTCAGTCCTTAGATAGAGTGGAATAAAAATTTTATGTTGAACACACAGTAGTCCCATATTTATGGAGTCATTTTTAAAGGCATATCATAGAAAAACACTTTTCTGGTAAACTGTAACAGAAATTCTTATATCTTATTTGGCTAAAGGTTTAAACTGCTGATTAGATTTATATTCATTAATTAACATTCTAAGAATACTTCTGCTTTTATTCTCAAATGCTAGTATGCTTCAAACAGTTAATCAAAACCTTGATAAACGTGGCATTTTTGGATATACTGAGAATCAGCATCTCCCGTCTATATGCAAAATAGACTCTTCTCCACAATAAAAAAAAAAAAGAGCAGGTGGCTCTACATAAAGTTGTGATTTTAAGTTCAGAGATAACAAATCACTGTATCCTGCCCCTGAAACCTGTGCAGAAACAGGTTTCAACCTAAATCACTTTCCAGAAAGACTGTTCCAGTCACATGCATGATTTGATACATAATTTAAAGCATCTGATTAATCCCAGAGAAGTCAGCGGGATTGCCTCCATGCCTGTATACGCAGCTGAGTCATGGTCAACCCAGCCTCGCATCCTGCCTGTGTCCAACTGCTTTGCCTAGCTGGAACTTTTGAGTAAACACTGGTAACTGACGACAGCTTTGTCAAAGCAAAACAGTCCAGCATCAGAAGCTGTACACGCATGTATACATGGTACACAGGGAACTGAGACGTGATGCAATGACAGCTATTTCAATTAAATGAAAATGGCATTTTGATCTTGCAAACGTGTGTTTGTGTGAAACCATTGGTGAGCTGTTCCTAAACTGAGCCAGCTCCACCTTTTATTTGACAAAGAACTGTATTCCAAAGAGTACAGACTTGAGAAGTGATGGAAAAATATGCTCTTCTAACTACAGTATTCAGAATTAATCTAAAGCTGAGACAGACTTAATAGAGGAACACATTCATTATAACCAGCATTAATAGCTGCAGGACTTCTTTTTTCTTAAGGTGTCAAAAGATCTTACATGTGGAGTCTCTTGAGAAAATAATGCAATTTATTATCAAGCCTTTATTTTCAAAAGTATGATCCATTTATGTCATTGATGTGTGTGTAGTGGAAGAGATCATTAGTTTTCAGGGAACAGGCTTATGATTATCTTCTCCAAAAATAGAGCAACTGAACACCTTTCAGTAAAACATCAGACAGGGAGCTACAATCTCTGTTTTTATAAGGCTATACACCAAAGCCTATTGTCCCTTAAACATAAAACCAACATAGCAGAATTACATTTACACATATAATAAAGCTGTCTTTGTACAGTTATACAGTAATTACAATGATGTTTCCATTAGAAACCGTCAGAATACTTCTTTTCACAGAGTGTCTAAGTCCAGGGAAGTCCATCTCTGCTGAAATCTATTGTTTGCAGGAAAAAGAGAGGGTAGTAGCCATGCTCTTCACAGTACAGCATTCTGCAGTTCTCCAAGCACATCATAAAGCTTTATCACATTGGTACCAATCACAAAACATTAGTCTAAGGAAAAGCAAAAGGAAAGCAGAAAAACATTTGTCATCCAATATGTGCTACTGAAACATAGATACGCATAGGCGAAATGTCCTGTACGCCAGTCCAGCTGTCACCTCAGGGGGCTGTTTTGAAAGCCATGGGTTAGATCCTCAGCTGAAATTCACATCAGTCACGTCAATGGATCTACCCCACTCTACACCAGTGGAGGACCTGCAGCCACACTCGTGTCATCCACTTGGCTACCGGTTATTTTGAAATCACAGAAATGAACACAGCAAGTGGACCGAAGCGTATTGCAGAGAACTGAGACTGCATCTTGGCTCGCGGCCTCGTCCGCTGTACCAAGGCGATCCTTACCAGGCAAGTCCAAGTGCTGCTGTCCAGGAAAGGTTGGGGCACTTTGGCCAAAGCCTCCTGGCTCATGACTGCCTGCTACAGCACAGCCCCCTCTATGCTCCCAACTCTGCTCGCGTCTCGTCTCTACCAATGTTGCCTTGATATCCTTAGGAAACAGTGCACGTAAAATAAGCAAAGCATTCAGAAGTACCAATTGCCAATGTTCCACTTATTTCACTACTTGCAAATCGGCCACATGTAAATACATTTTAGGACATTGCACTTATATTTTAGAACACAGCACTTACTCATCTGGATGATTCTCCTTAAACACATCTAAATGATACCAGTTCCACATGTCTTTTATAAAACCCAACCTCATCTGTGCTACCATGTAGGGTCCGAGGTGAAGCTACCCTCCACTGTTAGTATGGACATAAGATGGAGCTAAACCTAACCAGCTTCTTCAAAATATATTTGATTACAAAGTTCTGTTCCAACTAGCGCATATGTCCTTGCTTTAGTGAAAAATCCTTACACACAGAAGTCCCCTTCCCCCCTTCCCTCTCATCGAAAACCAAATTACTCATGGCAGCATGGATTACTTGCTCAAGTCAGAGTGGTTTCACTGGGTTTCAGCATTGGTTTTAAGACAGGCAGAAGCTTCCACAGTCATACAAGAAACTAACTGGTCAATTTCTACAAGTTTTGTATGCAAAAAGAGAACTGCACAGTCACTAGCGCCATACAGGTTTGCACAGACATCTATTACTACCACAAATAATTTATAGTGACATCCTTCCAAACCATTTGTTAGAGAAAGGTATATTTTCAAATATTAACAAAAGAGATCATAAAGGAAAAGACTGTGTTCTTATGCACACTTGAAAATCCAAAATATTTGACTGCTTGAAAGTAGTTCTGAAGAATAGACATTATAATATTCTAGACTTCCACGAAAATTCTGGTCAACATTTTCCACCTGGGGTGACTACAGTTCAGGCATTCAGGTTCTTCTGGGCAATGCAGGCTCACTAGCTGGACCTTTGTTTCTTGCTAGTACAAGGCAAAGGCACTAATCTCTGAACATCACCCACAACAACCAAAGGGACCTTATGCTCCCCCTGTACAACTGAGAGAAACTTGGATGGAGCCTCTCTGCACTTTAGTGGTTCCCAGCTGCATTCCTGACCCGGGTGCACTGGCAGCAGCAGCAGGTGATAGAACCAGCAGTTTTCACACTGCTCCATTTAAAATTGGGCAAACAGCCTCTATTCAATCTGCTCAGAAGCCCGATGGTTCTTTTACTCCTTCGTGCTCTTACTGACACTGTGGCTATAAACCCTGCCTAGCACAGGCAGCCTGATATGGTGAGTACTCGTAACAGGAGTGGTGGAAAGTTGATTATATATATAAAATACAACACTTCCCCTTAGAAAGAAATTTGCACATTTGATTCAAATTTCCATTTACTACAGTACTGACTACGAACATGTGGAAAACCAAAATCTTATTATGCAGGTGTCTAGACAAAGGCGCCCTCATCTGCAGATACTGGGTTCCCTTTATTCTATCTAAATAATCAGACATACTGACATCTTAAGGAAAAAATACCTCTGCAGAGGGTTTTTCACATGAATATATGTAAATAATTTTTTTTTTATTCATTACTAATAAGGAATTAATTGTTTGGTTCAGGATCGTTGCTGTGAAAGCACCCTTCTGCATCAGTTCAGACATTTCCTTTGACACTCTAAAGCTCAGTGAAATATCCACAAGACCCCAAAAGCTACACAAAATCCATCTTCAGTTCCAACATAGAATCAGAATTCTTGCTATACTTGCTGAAAAGACCATCAAAAGTCACAAATTTGTATGCACTTAAGGACACACGAAGGTTTTTTTTCATCAAAATAAATGTCCAAGTACTTCCAATAACAGCAGAAGTGACATTTCATTCCAGAAGAATGTTTTCACATTGCTCTTCTGTAGTCAGAATTAGTAGCTACTATCAATTTAACAGCTATTAGCGGTAGATAGATGAATAACTCTACCAGCTATAAAGTAACTGTAGTGGACAGTGTTATAAAAACACAATAGGTATTTTTAAAATAGGTATATCATTAATGATGGGATAAAACTGTGTCTATTCATATGTCTTTCTATATGATTTAGTAAGCCATATCAAGAATCGCAAAGGATCCTGAGTCATACAAAGGCCGATTATTGTATCCAGTTCTGGGCCCCTCAGCTCAAGAGAGACAGGGAACTGCTGGAGAGAGTCCAGCGCAGAGCCACAGAGATGATGAAGGGAGTGGAACATCTCCCTTATGAGGAAAGGCTGAAGGAGCTGGGTCTCTTTAGCTTGGAGAGGAGGAGACTGAGGGGTGACCTCATTAATGTTTATAAATACGTCAAGGTGGAGTGTCAGGAGGACGGAGCCAGGCTCTTTTCAGTGACATCCAATGACAGGACAAGGGGCAATGGATACAAGCTGGAACATAGGAGGTTCCACAAAAATATTAGGTAAAACTTTTTCACTAGGAGGGTGACAGAGCACTGGCACAGGCTGCCCAGGGAGGTTGTGGAGTCTCCTTCTCTGGAGACATTCAAAACCCACCTGGACGTGCTCCTGTGTGACCTACTGTAGCTGATCCTGCTCTGGCAGGGGGGCTGGACTAGATGTTCTTTTGAGGTAACTTCCAACCCCTGACATTCTGTCATTCTGTGGTTAGAGACACAGACCTCACCACATCTCTACAAAATGATGCCCAGGGCTTGAGTGAGTTCCATGTGCACATCGGATCTACATTTTGTAGCACGTCCTCTCACTAGAAAGGACAACATTAAATCCTTGATTTGAAAATGCTGCAAAGTTTACGGTATTTGGCTTCCTAATCACAATCTAAATTATAAAAATAGGCCCCATGTTAAGATAAGAACAAAGAAAGAAAAGGACTGGTAAAGGAGAAAGGAAATCGATAAGATAAATAGATTTTTCTAAACAGACTGTATTAGAATTTTCCATGAAGTATCAACTATTCTTTTAACACACAGCTGTGCGGAACTTCTTATTAAAAGAAGTTGCTAAAGACATAGAATTAAATGCAAAGGGGGTGAATATTTTAGAAAATAATTGCAGTATTGTTGGATTTAATCCATTTAAATTTAATCCTGATTTAGTGTAAAACATTAAAATACAAAATATATATAAAAAAAAGAATAGGGAATTATAATGGAAAAGCCAGCTCAATCTTAGCTATAGCAGTAATACAAACATTACTAGAATACAGTAATTATAAGCAATACATCAATAGTTATGTATAATAGATACATTTAGGTCTTGATATCTGTGGTAGACCAGTTGCTCAAGGCCACTAAAATATTAATTTACATCCAACACCAGCTAAATGTGCAAGAACTTCAATTCAAATGAGCAACAGTTACAGTGGAAATGTCTGTGCACTGTGCAGAATACACAGGCTGAAATAAACTTTCGACTTTGGAACACCTTGTTAGCCTGCCCCTTATCAGTGGAAACACCAGAAACTTCTATGTGCATCCTGAAGGTATGTAGTTTAATCTGTGGTGCTGAAAAAACGGTCATCAAAGACAATCTTGAACAAAACTGCAAATGGACAGATCATTGCATTTCTTTCTTTTCTTTGAAATTCTCCATGCATTCACCTTTGAGCGCTCAGTTTTCTGCACACTCTTTGGATATCATAATTTTGGCCTCCATTACAGCGTAGAGGTTACATTAAATAATATTTGGCTTGCTTTTTTATTGTAACAAATCTGCATGTGATTTTGTTCAGTAGAAATTAAAAATGTGACGCTACATCCTGGCATTGAGGTTGAGCCTGGTCAACCACATAAAATAATACTTTGCACTTCTAAATGCTTTTCATCAGAGGATATTCAAGTGCTTTGCTAACATTAGTCAAGCCTCACAACACCCCTGTGAGGTAGGTAAAATACATAGGAAGAGAAAGATTTCACTCAACTTGGACATGATAATGTCTTTGGGCATTAGGTTCACTAGCATTGCAACATAGCACAAAGGTTTAGGGCTTACTATAAGGCAAAGAATTAACCGTACAAGAGCACAGGATTCCCTCTTTTGCTTATATGTGGTCAACCTAATATGCAGTGTTACTCAGCACCAAACAACAGAGTAAATGCTCACACAATGATTTCATGCACCTAATCCACAAACAGCACTCTCTGCATGGCAAAAGACACAAAATGACCATCTCAAGATGGGTATGACACTTTAATTATGGGATGTGTCTACCAGGTCTTGAGGAGCAGAGTCCCATGGGAATGAGAGCCCGGAAAACAATACTGTCTCCACACAACTCTGACAATATCTGAGGATGCTTGAGTTTGGCTCTTTTTGCACTCATGTTTCAGTTCATAGCTTACTGGGGATAACCAACTGCAACCATAAAGCACGTTGGTAACTTCCACACCTTGAGAAGGAAACTGCTGCTTTCTACTTTGGCTGCCCACATGTTCCCAGTGTACAGGGCCATGATGTGGTCAGACGGTTGTCACAGGCTGGGATGGGATAAAGAAACATGGTTGTACATCTACATTCCCCTCTGACGCTGTTGCAATCTGCCTCCTGAAAACTCTGCAGTTTTGTGAGGGTTTTTTTCTCCACAGTGAAAACATGGGAAAGTATTTGGACCTCATTAGGTTTATCCTCAACACTTAACAGCAATGGTGCGGATGGTCATTGTACAAGTAGCAGTTCCACTGTGTCACTGATGTTTCAGATTAAGGATTGAGAAAAAGAAACAAACTTAAGACAAGCATCACTCATCTACAACAGTATATGTGACATACAAAAAAATAGAAAGAAAACACTGTTGTCAGTATTAGGCAGTACAAATAAACATCCCCTCCCCCCTTTCCTTTCTCCATATTTCACTTTTCTAAGTCGGCATAAACGGTACATTCCATGCCCACGTAGAGAATCTGACCTGTCTAACATAATTAATCACTGGTCTACCACATGCAAGACAGCCCTCTTGGGTAATTTAATGTCTTTGCATGCAAGATATTCTCAGTTTTTGCTAATCTCCATTTGAATTTTATGTTTATTTATAATACCTGTGCACTACCACACAGGTACTTACTACCACACAGGCTGGGTGACCCATAGTGAGTATCACTGCCCTGAAAAATAGCTGAGAAGAGGTCGCTCGTAGATTCTGTGCAATCAATTCAAAGTTCCCCTCAAACACTGCATATGTTCACAGCCAGAAGTACACTGTTCCACTGATCAGCAGTGAACAAATGTATGTGATTATAATGCATGGATGATGTACTTCTTATGTTCTCTCTCCTCCACAGTCCTCATGTTCCTCATTCTCCTCTCTCTCTTCTTCTTAGCTAAATATGGGAATATGGAAACTGCAGATATAACAAGTGGCAACTCAGAAAATGAGCTGGCATCTTTGTAATCATTAAGAGACAATCTGAGACTAATTGGTAGCTAGTGGGAAAGTTGACTTTACATCTCATACTGTCCAAAGTTGGAAGCCTTCTGCATTTCCTTTTCTTTGCTTTCCTTTTGTTCGTTGCAACACTGATTGTCATAGATAGTCTTTGTGCTTTGTATAATGCCCATCTTTGATGTAACTAGAACTCACGTACAAAATGTGGCTGTTAAGCATGCTAGAATACAGGCAGGGACAGTACAAGCATGCACAAAATAGTCTTCAAAGGGGTTTTTGTTTGTTTTTCTTCAACATTTACATGCACCACAATACCATGTTTGGTTGTGTACACTGAGAACTGGATTTCACAAGCATTCATGATCTTCTCTTCTGAAAAGCTTCTTGACAGTTACACAAGAGCCCAGTGTTTAAAAAAATTCCACAATTTAATAAAAAAAGGGAAAAAACCCCTTATCCCTGCAATCTGATCTTGTCTTCATGATTTTAATGCTGAACACTTCTAAAAAGTATCCCGTTCGTTTTGCAGAGCTTCATGTTCAGTGATAGGCTGGAAACACAGATTAGTGTGTCAAGGATTTTCTTAGCCACTGGAATAGTTCTTCCTTATAAAGCTTTTGCCATCGCACATTGGCTTCCACTGTCTCCACGGCACGAGAGAAAGAGGCAGCAGCTCCACCTTCATAACTCTTTATAAAGTTCTTTAGCTGGGAATACAAGTTAACAGATTAAATTTGCAGGAAAAAAAAAAACCAAAAACAAAACCCACCAAGCAAGCACCATAAAGTAAATATTTCCAGTGCACACACACAAGTCAGGCACTTAGGACAAATCTCCACAACCACTGTTAAAGTAAATGTAGTTTTATGCAGAAAGATTTAATAGGAAATGTAATAAGACAGTAGACTGTCAATTAGATGTGATACAATTGCTTCAAATTGCACTGGAAGATATTGACATGTCAGTGCCGGATCACATTAATATCATTACCTCCTTCTCCTCCTGCAACCCAGCTGCTGCACTTCGTAGACAGCTGGGCTACTCTAAACTTTTATTTTTACCTAAGAAACTAAACTGAGAGCACTGGAAATGCTTCTAATTTAGGTTTATATGCAAATACCAGCAGAAGGCAACCCTGATGCCTTTTCGTTTTATCAAGTTTTACAAGAAATTTATTTCATTTTGATTTGCAGAACCCTTTTGATGATATAATACAGGGCAGCTGTTTAGAAAATGAAGGGATAGTTGCAGTGTGAAGAGAATGGCAAAATAGCAAGTGGGCACTCGTGTGATGATCTCTGAATGCCTGAAACAGATTCCTTCCCTCATGAGAAAACTTTGATCTTTTTTCAGCAGACTGAAAAAGCCCCTGCTCTTTTCTTGTGTCTATTCGAACGATAGCACCATCACCTGGATTATTATAGCTGATGGCACTGGTGTGCTTTGAATTACTATTCCTTTTAAGTGAGAATTGCAAAGCTGATCTGCATCATAGGTTGCTTGTTGTGTGGACTTTTATAAAATCAGGAGGGTTTAGCAATAATTATTCATAACTAGTTCATTTTTTTCACCTGTTTTTATTCACCTTGTTTATTTAAGAATAACTTCCAACAACCTCTCTTTGTGCATGGGCTCAAAACTGAAAAGGCTGATCCTGCAGCTGTCTTATTTCCATCACAGATGAAAGCATGGGAGGGACTTGGAAACTATCAAAATCAGACTTTATGTGATCTCTGTAACTTTTATACCAAAATGCTTACAAGATCAGTCCCTTTTAGAGGAGTTATAAAGAGGCAGTCTGCCAATACTATAATGGAGGCAGAAACTAAGAATGCAGAAGGCTTCCTTGCACAGGGCAGATACTCGAATCTGGCCAGGAATGTCCTTCCCACCTGTGTAGCTTTGAGGAAACCAGCTGTGGCTCCTCTTTAAGTTCCTGAGGCTACTAGACTTGAGTGCAGACAAGTGGTTGGACAAAAAAAAAAAATCATAGCACAATCAGAGTTCAATTAACGGTAATTATGCAGCATAAGAATAATTTGATCCATTTGGGGCAATGTCAAGCTGCTGCTAAGCAGAGCACAACACAATTGCACTCAGTCTACCTCAGTAGGGGCAGATGTTAAAATAAAATGAGAAATCTCTGCAATCTAAATAAGAAGTACACAGCATTTAGAACAAATTGTAGTGTCATTTGGCCAGAATATTGCGTTAACAGCTTTTCTCACACGAAAATACTGAAGAAAAACAGAGAGGGCACTGGTAGCTTCAACTTTAAAACACTGGTGTTTTCTGGGACTGCCCTCTGCAACATGAACTAATGTAGATAGAAAGAATTAATCTTTCGTTTCTCAACTGACAGTCAAGAGAAAAAAAAACAAACCTACACATCCAGCCAAGAACCACCCACCTCCCGACATCACCTCTATGCATTCAGGTGCCTTTGCAGTCTGCTCCTCATCCTCGTGCTGCCCAGCTGCAACATGGGTCTGTGACTCCAGTAGAGCAACCAGAGCTCACGGACAACTGACAACTTATTGCTCCTGCCCTGCTCCCCGTTTACAATAAATATAGCTTCAAACACCAAAAGTAATTTTAAAATTACCTCTCTTAGTTCTGCTTCGGTATTGAGGAATTCTGTGACACCACTGACAAGTTTTGAATTCATAAATAGTGCTTCTCCATACCTGCAAGGGTGAAAAGAAGATGCATGCAGAGTAAGTGCAAGTGCCAGACCAGCTGAAAATTAGAATATAAGTCTTCAGTTAGCAAGGGAGAAGACACAGGATGGATTCTGGAGATCCAAGGGAATAGTACTGGCACTGGACACTGGTAGATGAGTGTTTCATGCTAAAAGCCTGGATGGAGATGCTCTTCGAGGCTGAGCTATTTGTAGTTAACTTCTAGTCAGGTGCTACTTAGCAGAATAGGCTTAACTACAGCAGCAGATGATAGCTCCAGGGGAAGAGAGGAGCAAACCACACCACCACCTCATGCTTAACGAAACAGCTTTTCATGTAATGACAGCAAGCAGCTCAAAGAACAGGCACCAAAGAAGGGGCAGAGCAGAAACTACGAAAAAGTATTCTGAGGAACCTTTCTAGCTGTACCATTAAAACAGGCTTTTTGAAGTGTTGCAGCCTTCTCTGCATTTTATATTCATCTACCTCATCTACATTACAAATAGCCTCTCGATAAGTGAACTGAATCAAATTTTCTTGTTCCACTACCTGATAATTAAAATAAATAATACTGATAGATAATAATATTGCTAAAAAAACCCCCTGGGTCATGATGTAGCATCTTCAAAGAACCATTGTGGAATGAAAATTTGAAAGTTTGAGCAAAGTGTATTTAACGGGTAGGATATTCAGCAGCCGTCTGCGATGCCATTCTACAGGTAGTTGCTTTGAAACTGGTCATTCAAATCCTACTGTTCCACTTGCTTTTCCACAAGTTTTTTTCAATCTCCCAAATGAAGCATCTACATCACTTGTAAAATCAACCAGATTACTTCTGAAGTTTTGCATTTCACGTTGGAATAGTTTGTAGTCGCGTTCTTTTTGGTGGTTGTTTTTTTTTTTCAATGTCTCTACCATGAAGGATACAATTCCATTGGAAATCTAAAGTCTTTTGTTCAAGTTAGATGTCATTCAGCATAGTAAAAGGCACTTGACAAACAGTTATCCTTATCTGCACATACACCCAAAGCAGTATCTAGCTAATCTGAACATGACTGGTTTTAAGATAGGGAATCCAGCTCTCCTGTCAGACATGTGTACGTAATACCAATAGACTTCACTGCAATTAAGTTTATCTGGAGGAACAATGCAGTTCATACCCTGCCTTTACAAGCTGATTTATAGGAGGAATTCAAAATTCAAAGTGCGACGAAGTAGCACAGTCACAGCTTTCTGTTCTGCTTCTATTAATCCCAAATTAATTACCCTTAAGTGCTGAGGTACTGTAAGCCACAGTCCTTTCAAGAGGGAGAAAGAAAGAGAAAAGGAGAGGGATAGGTCCAGGGAAAAGGACAGAAAGTGAGAGAGGGAAGAAAACTAGATTTTCTTTGAGGAGATTCTGTTTTAGGAAAGGTGTGCACTGTGTTGCTTGCTACCTTGAGCTTGTGTGAGGCTAAACACAGTATCAAAAATATTTCCTGACCGCTAATAACTGTATTACCCATGGATATTTCAGAAAGTACATCTCTTTTTCCAAACCTTCAGTCACACTGACATACATCATATACAGTCATGCAGAGGCAAACACCTCCTAGGGGAAGTATGGATTTCATGGTCCTTTTAAGCACATTTAGGCTCTCTAACAAAGCCCTTTATTATTACAGTCTCAGCTTAGCCTCATAATTGACTGCTTGAAAAATTGGAAGCTCCTCTTGATGGGGTGTTTTGACAAGGTTACCAATCCATTCTACAGAAGCGGCCTCATCAAAACAGTTGCACAAGTTTTATTTTTTCTTGCAGTCTGTACTGTAGTCACAATACAAACAAGAAGCAGCAGAATTCCTTCCACTGAAAATGATACCTTCATGAATATCTGTGCTGCCCGTTATGCATACTTGGCAAAAAGTAAGCCACTAACAGCCATTTCTAAATGGGCTCTGCTGGCAAAAATTCTAGAAAAGCTACCTCCCACAATTTTTCACCTTTGCAGAGGTGAAACATAAGAATAAATAGAAAAAATATTCGGTCTTGCAAGTATCAGCCTTCCCATCCTTCACAGAAAAGACAACAGCGCTGCAGAACCAGGACCTTGCATGACTGAGCTCCCTGAAGACATCTTAGAGTCACAGGCTCTCCACCTGCTCCTTTACTTTTGGGGCTGTGAACCTCCAATACCTCACACTTCAAGAGGCTTTGCACATTCATGAGCTCAAACTGAGAGGTAGCATAGTCCATTTACTTTGAACAGGTGTAAATGGCTTCCCAAATGTCAAATTCCCAAATGCTGACAAATTATAGAATCATGGAATCATTAAGTTTGAAAAAGATTTCTAAGATCATCAAGTCCAACCATCAACCCAACACTACTGTGACTACTAAACTATATGCTGAAGTGCCACGTCTACATGTTTTTTGAATACCTCCAGAGATAGTGACTTCACCACTTCCCTGAGCAGCCTGTTCCAATGCTTCACCACTCCTTTAGTAAAGAATTTTTTCCTAATATCCACTGTAAATCTCCCTTGGCACAACTTAAGCCCATTTTCTCTCATCCTATCACTAGTTACCTGGGAGAACAGACCAACACCTACCTCACTACAACTTCCTTTCAGGTAGCTGTAGAGACCAATAAGGTCTACCCTGAGCCTTCTTTTCTCCAGACTAAACAATTCCAGCTCCCTCAGCTGCTCCTCATAAGGCTTGTTCTCCAGATCACTCACCAGCTTCGTTGCCCTTCTCTGGACCTGCATCAGCACCTCAATGTCTTTCTTATAATGTGGCGCCCAAAACCAAACACAGTGCTTGAGGTGCGGCCTCAACAGTGCTGAGTACAGGGGCACAATCACTTCCCTCCTGCTGACATCACCATTGCTGACACAGGCCAGGATGCCGTTGGCCTTCTTGGCCACCCGGGCACACTGCTGGCTCATGTTCAGCCAGCTGTCCATCAACAGCCCCAGGTCCTTCTCCGCCTGGCAGCTCTCCAGTCACTCCTCCCCAAGCCTGTAGCACTGCCTGGGGTTGTGGTGACCCAAGGGCAGGACCCAGCACTTGGTCTTGCTGAACCTCATACAACCAGCCTCAGCTCCATCGATCCATCCTGTCCAGGTCCCACTGCAGAGCCTTCCTACACTTCCAGCAGATCAACACTCCTGCTCAGTTTGGTGCCATCTGCAAAGTTACTGAGGGTGCACTTGATTCCCTTCTCCAGATTAATGATAAAGATGTCAAACAAGACTGGCATTTGAGAATGAAGGAATTCTTGCAGGCAGCTGTTGGATTAAATTTTCACACACAGACACACATGATAAAAATTATTTAGGAGCCAAGACAGTGCATGCCTGGGTAACAGGAATTCAGATATAGTATTTTCAAATATTTTTTTCAGAATTTTAGCAGTCAGCCCCATGGATTTCTTACGAAAGACTTTTGGGCACCACAGTTTCTAAGACACCTTTGTAAATGGCATAAAAGTGATTTTGAAGACTTTATACATTATCAGTATCTTCTGAACAATGCGAATTCAAGCACACTGTAAAAATATAAAGGGATAACAGTATTTTGTTATCATTCTAACTCTTTGTCATGCTGTGTTTTAAAGTTCAATGAAATAGTGCTACAGTGTAATTTAATCACCGTCAGCTATTTCATATTACTATCTCAAATGTCAACACCTTTTATAATAAATTGAATAGAAAATATGATTGAGATATCACCTTATTAAATTAATGTTTCGTACAAAGTATTTTAATTTTAGATAAAATTAAATAATAAATTATAATTATAGGAAAAAGATTGCTTGAGGGTTAGAGAGCGTCTGTCCGTGTTAGTGGCCGGCCCAGCCCGAACCCGTGACAAGAGTATACTTGAATTATAAAATTCTGCAATTAAGCTTGTATTTCAAAAATGTACTAATGTGGCAAGCTTAAATTAGAAGCCAAATTCTGCATCCTACTATGTCACTGTTTCACTGTAGATTAAACTGTAAGGTGTTAGATTAATTCCACCCTCTCAATATCTCTCTTAAAAGGTTTTAATCCATAATGACAAAGCAAAGTTATTTTCAATATACATGACATATACATGTACATCACATGTACAGCTTACATGAACTATTTCATTCTACTGCATTGAATCTTTTGATGATAGACAGAAACTCAACTGGATGCAACTTTCAGATAAATGCAACTGCTACAGTTCTTTTGGTGGCTCTAACTTGTGTTTGGAGGTCAAACTAAATGTAAATAACATAATGTCAGTATTGGGCAAAGAGACGAACTCTCTGCTATTTACTAATTAAAAAAAGGGACAATAACAGGTTTTTGATGAGGTCTTGCTGCTTGTTAGGAACTCGCACAGTGATGATGCATTCCAAGCAGGATAAATAAAATTAAAATTTTAGGTGAAGTTAAGCTATTTAAAATTAAAGCACATCAAAAATTTGCCATATGGCACAGTTTGCTAAATATTGTCCATTTGTCTGCACTGATTAAACTAGTCCATGTTTAAAGTCACAAGTGTGAGTTAGGTTGTCAGATGAATGTACTGGCTAAGGCAGGACCCAACTTCTACATATGCTTTTGAAGTAATACAGTTTTTGACAGGTTTATGCCTAAAGTCTGTATAAATCCATGGAAGAACTTGAAAAATTATTTGCTATCCAGATCATAACTAACCACACTGGGTTGCATAACAGTAACAGGTCTGCCATCCACTTTCTGTGTAAAAGTTCAGTTCCTGGAATAATCATATCAGAAGCAGAGGATTCTTAATTTTTAAAATCTTCAACACTCTTAAGGCTTTTTGGAAATTGCTTTCAAAGAGTATGCTTCTGCAATATAAACTTCCAAAACCAATTCCAACTCAAACCTATTTTCTCAGTTCAACTTCTAAAACCCCATTATACTAAAAAATATTGTCTAAAATAGCATGAACAGCTTCTTGAACCTTTAGGGGGGTTGTACAGTCTCTGAGTTTCCTTGACTCTTCTTTCAATGTCATGAATCATAGAATCACAGAATGGCCTAGGCTGGAAGGGACCTTAGAGATCATCTAGTCCAACTCCCTGTCATGGGCAGGGACACCTCTCAACTAGATCAGGCTCCTCAAGGCTCTGTCCAGCTTGGCCTTGAACACCTCCAGGGAGGGGGGAGCCACAACATCTCTGGGCAATTTATGCCACCCTCGTACTGAAGAATTTCTTCCTAAGATCTAATCTAAATCTGTTCTTCTTCAACTTAAACCCATTTCCCCTTGTCCTATCAGTGGACACTCTTGTAAAAAGTCCCTCCCCAGCCTTCCTGTAGGTTCCCTTCAGGTAGGCAGCTATTAGGTCCCTCCAAAGTCTTCTCTTTTCAAGACTGAACAATCCCAGCTCCCACAGCCTGTCCTTGTAGCAGAGGTGCTCCAGCCCCTGGATCATCTTTGTGGCCCTCCTCTGAACATGCTCCAACAGATCTATGTCCCTCTAATGGTGGGGACACCAGAACTGGATGCAGTATTCGAGGTGAGGTCTCACAAGAACAGAGTAAAGGGGGAGAAATCACCTCTCTTGACCTGCTGACCACGCTTCTCTTGATACATCCCAGGATGCGGTTGGCCTTCTGGGCTGCATGAGCGCACTGCCGGCTCATGTTGAGCTTCTCATCTATCAACACCCAAAAATTCTTCTCTTCAGGGCTACCTATAGTAAATTTGTACCAGTATTCATCAGGCACTAGGATTTAGTTGCTTAAATACAGCATGTTAAATATACCATTTCAAATATTCTGTGGTGTATTAGACAGCTCCTCACAAGTCAAGAACAGAACAGATCTCCAATACTTTTTCTGCCAACACCATGGCAGTGGCCTGGCGTAGGGTGTCTAAAGTTCTTGGACATCTGCCCGTAAGAACTTGAACCTTATCTGAGTTGCGGTGCCTTCTAATCTGTCAGTATTAGATGAGCTGCTGTGAAATCTTTCAGACCCTCAGGCAGTCCCTAAAGAACTGAAGAAATATGTCGTTCATTGAATTAATATCAAAATCTTCATCAAAAAGGCTTTTTAAATGTTGATTGGGCTTCTGAGCAGGAGTATGTAGCACTTGTTCAAAGACAAAGAGTGGAAGGTATAAGGAACAACACTGTCTCCTTCCTGTTCATCTATTTTTAATTCAAAATGTCGCTCCTCTGTTACTTGAAACTAGCCTGAAACACAGAGTGGAAGGAAAGGGGATGACACTAAATTAGCATCCTTTTGAAAATGGAAAAGTTTCAAATAGGGTTTGCTTAACACAGTTGAAAAAATGTTCTTGAAAAGATTTTTTTTTCTATCAGACTTAAAATCAGCAAATTCCTTTGGGAACTGCTCCTTTTTTTTTCTATGTAGAACTGCCACACTTGACATATAGACAGAATCCATTACCATAAGCACAGACACAATACAGTAATGGATATATATACAGATGATCATTAAGAGATAAATGTTTCTATGCATGTATGTGATAATTCATGAATAAATGCATTTATGACTAATATGTATGTATTTTATATTTAGAGACATCTCTATGGATTTGAAGACAATGAACTAGATCCAGGAATTTACATGAGTACATACATATCCAATACCTACATGAATTACATCAAGAAATTAAAATAAATTTGACTTTTTATCTTTACCTAGCATTTAGTATTTTCCACTTTTCTCTGAAAAATTTCCAAGCAAGATCCCTTCCATGTGGATTTCGAGCTACATGGATTATCACATCAATTGCATCCTGATCCAGGACTACTTCTGAGTTGAGAGACAAATTCAAAAGCCTGGTGAAAGAAACAAGGGAAAAAAAAGTCCTATTTAGTTTCATCAATAAATAGTCTAACATCAGTCAACTCTCAGGAAAAAAAAATCACTGTCAAATGGTTTGTTTAAGTCTCCAAGTGAGTTCAGTGTTTTATTTCTATGATTTCAAAAAACAGACACATCTATGAATCAGAAAAATCTTGAGGTAAAAGAATTTCAGTAAGAACTAAGTGGAACTTTACATGTACATTTTTATGAAATCAGTCAACCCATTTAAATAAAGAATACACTAACAAAAAAACCTCAGTAATTATTATGGAGTTTCAAACACTTCCAATGAACACAGGAAAATTTGGAAATGAAAATATGTGTCAATTTTCATATGCATTAATGCAAAAAACATAAGACAGTTTAAACAGACAGTAAGCCTCTACTTGAAAAGCAAGTTCTTTCATTTACACCAAAGCTCCAGTGATGATCCATAAATGTTGAAGTGATTATGGGTAATAGTCAGATACAGATATATGATATTTTTGTACCTGTTGAGCAAGTTTCTGTCATCACTGCAAGTTAAGGCTTCTAACAAGATTTTCTTCTCAGACACTGCTGTGGTAGAATGAAATTTCATCCAAATGAACTCCCATACGTCTTCATCCATCAGTGAAACTCCTGTGCAGTAGACAATGTCTCTCACATTGAGTGGGATTCTATGAAAGAAATCAGTATTATCGTTGTGGTAAATAAACAGCCTCCTGATAGTGGAATCAAAAGAGGAACATCACTACATTTATGAGACTCCAAAATTCATAAAATCATGGAACCGTAGAATTGTCAGGGTTGGAAGGGACCTTAAAGATCATCTAGTTCCAACCCCCCTGCCATGGGCGGGAACATCCCCCACTAGATCAGGTTGCTCAGAGCCCCGTCCAGCCTGGCCTGAAAAACTTCCAGGGATGGGGCTTCCACCACCTCTCTGGGCAACCTGTGCCAGTGTCTCACCACCCTCATGGGGAAGAACTTCCTCCTAACGTCCAATCTGAACCGATCCATCTCTAGCTTTAATCCATTCCCTCTAGCCCTATCACTACCTGACATCCTAAAAAGCCCCTCACCAGCTTTCTTGTAGCCCCCCTTGAGATAGTGGAAGGCCACAGTAAGGTCTCCTCAGAGCCTTCTTTTCTGCAGACTGAACAGCCCCAACTCTCTCAGTCTGTCTGCACAGGAGAGGTGCTCCAGCCCTCTGATCATCCTCATGGCCCTTCTCTGGACACGCTCCAGCACGTCCATATCTTTCTTGTGCTGTGGGCTCCAGAACTGGATGCAGCACTCCAGGTGGGGTCTCACAAGAGTGGAGTAAAAGTGCATCAATAACCTTTTTTTGGAAAATTACATTTGCATCTCTTTAGCGCTATCAAAATCTTCCAGTCCATCCTAATGGACTTTCGAACAGGTAACACATGCTTGCCATTCCTTCCATAACGTTCTCTCATTGTCAGGAGACTATAAATTACGGTCATCCAGTTCATCAACACATAATGCACCACATAACCTGGAGGACAGGGAACGTTAGCTCTCCAAATTAGCATGGGATCTCATAGCTGTTGCTGGGCTCTAAGCCAAATCTCTTCTTCTTGTCCTTAGTACTGAGAGTTTAGAACAGGAGCTCGTCAATCAGAAACTCCTCCTCACTTATGCTGTGAAGTCCTCTGTCTCCATGCAGTAAGGAAAGATGTGTAAGACAATGCTACTGAAAAACTGTGTTTTCAGGAGTGAAGACAATAGAAAGATGTGCTCCTTTTTTCAGCATATTAATATCACTACAAAATGAGTTATGCCATAGAACAGTTATGATTACTGCTCACGTAATATAAATTTGGAAAGCTTCTTGAAGCCAAATTCAGACCTAGTATAAGTTGTAGCATTTTCTTCTAAAAAGATCTCAGCTGGGCTTTCAATTTCCTACCCTACTAAATGTTTCCTATACAAGCATAGGAGCTGAAACATCTGTGATCTAAAGCATCCTCCTGTAGATAAAGCTAGACATTTCTCAGAGGAATATGCTTCCGATTTGCAGAAAAGAATGCTCTCTTGTTGTTGATAAAAATTATACCAAACCACAGTTTTCTAGTTAGTAATAGCTGGGCTGAAACACTTCTGGAATTTCATATGCAAGATCTTTTTAGAGAATCCAGAAGTACATACAGCTGCTGTCAGTGTCATGGCAGTAATACAGTGAGACAAAAATGAAATTACCTTTGTAAAATTTGATATGAAATCTTACACAGCACAGAAACAAAAGGTTACATCAATACTTTAATTATAATTCTTTCACCAAAGTCCTACACCATAGACTGGGCTATCCCAGTCAAGAACAAGGAGGTTCTTTTACTCCCATCTCTTCATTCTCCACAAAGTAGGCAAGGAAAGAAACCGTACATTGGTGACCATCAAGGGTGACAAACTGTTGTCACCTCTATGGGGTTAGCTGGTTCCAACAAATATGATGGTTTCTTGAAAAAAAGAACAAAAGGAATATGTACCTAAATTAAGGCAAAACTGGGAAAAAAAAGTGCATTCCTCCTATTACTGGCTGAAGAACTTTGGGGAATTAATGCCTATCGCTTTTTTGTTACGCTTTTTCTTGACTAGCAACAAAGTCCTGAGGTTGAGGTTTTACTCATTCTCTGGCAAGTGCAGTCATCAGCTCAGAGGTTTAGGTGCAGACAGTCACACGATTTATTTTTTTTTCTGCTGAGCTGACATGGCTCAGGATAGTGCTGCTGCTTGGAGATTTCTGTAGCAGAGTCCTGTGCTAACAGAGCCACAAAGGGATGCCTTAACTACTGCTGAGGTATTTTGTATTTGATGCAGACAAACTCAGACATATATTCAGTTATGACCACACAGCTCAAGCAATTCTTGCATGTCACTGACTTAAATGACTCAACGTTCATATGACTTGAAAAGCTCGACAGTGAATAAAGGTAGTAATTCTCCGCAGATTTACCCAGAATCAGGGGGTTTGGCTTATGTACAGTCTAGGCAACTGCTTCTGTGGTCCCTATAGAACTGCTATGCCAACACCAAGGAAACCAGAAAAATTCTTAAAGCCGACCAGATCCATTAAAAGCATACATGGGCAGTAAACAAAAAAAGTTGTCACTTTCACCAGCCTTTCAATACTACTGAGTTTTGATTCTCAAAAATTGAGTTAACATTAGTAAAATGTGAGTTTGGTTGACATTTACAGAATTATCCATGTGTGCTAGGTGCTGAATTTCCATTTCACTGTAATGGAATCTGTGCTTATTTGAAAGTCGATCATTAAGCCCTTGTTGCAATATTTCTAACATCAATGAATATCTACAGTTTATTTTCCTTCATTTAACCTTTCTTTCAGAAAGTGCATGCAAAGGAAACTGTATAATTGAGCCTATTACAAAAAATTAAGACGAGAAATCAAGACATATTAAATGAAGCAGATATTTAGGTGCTGCCTTTGTGTTGGCTTATATTAACTCAGAATGAGTCTTAAAGTTTTCTAAATAACTGCAACTCTCAAAACTTTGGGTGAGCAATTACAGTAGCATAAATATGCAGCCATATACACATACACATAACATGACAGTGTTATTATCATTGTGTCTTAATTTTCTGATACACTAGCTTACTCGTTCTTAACGCACAACTTTCTTATCAGCTTATGCAGTGTTTTCTTGCTTTTGATTTGGGATCTAATACACTGACAGCAGCCGTAAAAACATATGCTAAACCAAAAGGACTAAGGGATGCTGTCCTGACTGTTGGGATCAAACAACCCATTGCCCCAAATCTTATGTCTTATCATATGATATCTGAATATGAAGAACAACTGAACCCAGTCAAGCCTTATTTCAATGAAGGAAGGTCTTTATATTTTGACACACAAACACTAAATCATTTTTAAGAACACACAGTTCTTCTTGAGTTTTGCCAGCAGAAATATTATCTTTGGTTTACTGCTAGAGATGTAACTCAGCCACTCTAAGGGACAGCAAGGCACCTGGAAAAGGTATTTCTTTTTTGGTTGATTGCCCCATTAATTCAGGTAAGAACTGTGTGCTGTAAGGACCGTCACTCTGTGTTTGGCTAGTACAGTCTGCAGCAAGATGTACCTAGAAGTGGATGTCTAATCCCAGAAAGGTCAGCAAACTTCTGAGGTTTACATCTTCGAAATTTACAGTAGAACATTTCGATTCTGTGGGCTTTCCCAGCTGCACCATCTTTTGTGTTCTAAGTGCCAACACTAACGATTTTAGCAGCAGTGCAGTTGGTAACCGCAGGACCACTTGCATGCACTGGTAAGGAACGAGGACTCAAGACAAGTGCCAGCACTGTTCCCATGGCTGTAGCCTAGATATCACCACGTTTTTTGCTAAGAAATCTGTATTGCCACCAAAGGGCAATAGTATACTTGCAGTGCTGCAGCAGATCTAACTCAATGCCATCCAACCAATTGCTCCAGGGAAGGTTTTAGTTCTCTATCTATAAGCTAAGTCATTAGGACAATGTGAAAAAAATCAGTCTCTACAAACCAAGACATCAAAACAAATACTGATTTTAAAAGGCTTAGCTCTAGAAACTAGAAAACATATGGCTATGAAAAGCTACAAACCACCCCTGTGAGAGGCTTGTAATCAGGACTGTAGACAGCAGGGCTCTTCTTGGGAAAATGAAAATTGTTCATGAAAATGTGAATATTCCCAAATTCACTTCCCTTTAACTATTGCCTCAACAGAGAGCCCTTTAACTGAATTTTCCCTATTTGTGGAGATTTTTGCCTTCTCTCTCCTCCAGTCACTCTGGGCCTGTATTTCATTGTTATCTAAATATGTGAAATCTCCCTAGTCTACAGACATTTTAATTTTATAGCCTCATGGAAAATGTTCCAAGGCACTAGACCAGCACATGGAATGTTTGCCCCCTGCATTAACTGAATCCAATGGATAAAATTACCACCATTTCAGTACCTCTTAGGTAGCAACACTGCAGAACACATCCTCTTTTTATGTTAAACCTCATCTGGGCCTTCAAGGCTGCTCTCATTTTTAAAGAGCTAATATGATTGATGGATACTTCAGAAGAACAAAGATAAAGATTAACTTTTGAAAGCATCACTTTAAATGGCTTTTATTTGAATACTGATCCAATTTATTTAACTTTATTTTTCTGGCTTAAGAGATATGATAGTGAGAGAATGAAATATGTAGCTAGCAGAGCTCATGTTTAAAAATTAAACACTTTGGGAAAAAAAGTTAAAAATTAAACAGTTAGAAAAAAATTAATTAAAATCGTGCTGTGCCTTTACAGGGACTTTTTTTTTCAAGAGTGAATAATAAAGCTCCACAATGAGCTGAGAATAATCTTCTAAGTTATAATTAATTGGTACATACTTGCTCCTATTTAAAGTATGTTCTAACAATTGGAGATACACTTATAAAATTGAACCATAATTATTTATCTTCTGGGCAAATTGTGTTCTAATTTTTTAAAATGTAATTGCACACAGTTTAGACAGTTCTTTGATTAAGTGACAAATTTCAATACCATTTAGGGTACTATATGACAAAGAAAATTAATCAGAAACATTATTCTTTATTTTTGCACATATTTAACATTTTCTTGATGACTATATCTATAGTTTTGTTTAATAGATTACAAGGCTCAGATAAGCCATAACAACAAAGCATAGGTACTTTGTTGGCAGATCTGTAATACAGCTTCTGTTACAAGGAACAGCACTACACAAAGCTTACTTTTTTAGAAGGCAGTCCCAAAGCTAATGCTCCCATTTTTTATGACAATCTCCAGCAGCCATGCTGTTGGCACAGAGAAGGGGAGGACCCTCTGCCATAGCACACACCCGGTCTGAAGTGAAAAGGCACCATTTCCCCTTGAAGACTGAGGTACAGAACTGTGATGACCTTGACATTCAGGTGCCTGTTATGCATTGAATTCAGAGATACTATCTGAGGATGTGGCTACTCAGGGAGCCTGTGGCAAAGCTATGCACAGATGCCAGGTCTCCTCCATCCCAGTTCTGCACTTCCAATCTCTGGGTCTGACTGAGGAAAACAAAGAATGCATCATCCCTCAAGTGATGGTTCCTCCTCTTGCTCCTTTCCCTTCCCATGTCAGCCATGCTATAACCGAACACTCCACTAGCACACTCAAGCTCTTCAACACCAATTTTAATGACTGAGTGGTGAGTTAAGCACTTCTTCGTGAGACTAGTTTCTAGGTAGATGTGCCTTGTCTTGTCCTTTCTGGGCAGTTTTTGTAATAAAATTATAGTCCTTTCTGTTCAATTGTTTTGCAAAGTTGTGGTAGAGATCATCCCTGAATGAGAAAATTGGAGATGAATCTTTCTGACTTTTAAGGATTGCAGATTAATTACTGCTAATCTATAACTGCTACATATACATATATTTTATTGTGATCACACACAGAAGTGGGAATGTAGAAACTGTTCCTGAACCAGTTGCTCCATAAAGCCCAATTTTGTCTTTCACAAGACAAAATCCTCTCTCTTTTCCGACATACTCCCCAGATGGTTTTTCAGAGCACTAACTCCTTGATTAACTCATGCACTCAACACTGTTTTCTTCCTCCTTAAACAGTTTTATTGACTTGAGTGCAAGATTCCACTCAAATGTTGTAACAACCTATTAATTAGTTAAATCACTCCAGCTACACTGGCTGACATTAGCTGGCAAAGCTCCAGCAACATTTCAGAATGCATGAATATCTATGCCTGAATTTTTTCAGTAATTAAAACTTCTAGGGGTGAGAACACAGACGAAGGGATCCATTACATTGTTTTACATTTGTCAGACATTCATGTGTGAAAAAAATGAAAATAACTCTATTTTTTTCATGTTTGCTGCTAATGATTTCCAAAAATAGCTGGTGGGCATCAAACCTGTGAAGAAAGCTAGTACCTCTTTCTAGCAGCTAACACAAATAATAAACCTGTTGGTTTTGTTCCCACAAATACTTATGGAGGTGGTTAAACTTAAGTACATTTATAAGTTGTTGCAAGACTGCAGCACTAGTGTGCCCACATGAAACAAAATAACAAAATTATGTACTTCAAGTCATTAGAGAGAGAAATAAAGGAGGAGGAAAAGGAAAGAAAAAATGCTTTGTTTGGAAAAACATTTGATTTTCTATCACCTAAGCTAGACTTCATTGATATTATCTCAATTACTGACTGGTGATTTGTTATTTACCACTCTCTAAGATCTATGGACAGTTTCATTTATAGACATGTTACAGCCTGCTGTGAACTCCTGCAGTGCAATTTGTTGTCCTGGTGGCATTTCCATTGAGTAGTTAAAAGGTCCATCCATGTAAGTACATTGCCAATTTAGGCAGGTGGATGGACAGGAATCCATTGCTCCTTGCAGAGGAAATACAAATTCTGCAAAACAAGTATGGAGATTTAATACTCTCAAATTAGGCTTCTCGGTTATCACTGTCTTTGTTCAAATTACGTGACGGAAATTATCTTACTTCATTACTCGCACCTTTCTTAAGGCTGATAAAGAATTAAATAACGTTCTAACAGTTACAGTAATGTGAGAAAAGTATTTGAAAAGGCAAAGAGAAGTCATTGGAAAAGCCCATACCCACATTACTACACTTAAAAAGATTAAACGAGGTAATTAAATACTAGGATGCAGTCATCAAAGATCCTGATTTCCTTTTTTTAGTAACCAAAATGGTTCATCTGTAGTGCAAAATGACACACAGATGTATTCCAACTTGAAACCCACAGACTGAGCAGGAAAATTCACAGCGTAGTCTCTTTTCTGAGATCTCTGGCCAGACTTCAGCACCCCAAGACCTCTCAGAACAACCTGAATGACTGGAGACAACAACAGATTCAAAATATCTGAATTTGCAGTCAGGATTGTCCAGCAGTCTCTACTCTTCATTCACAAAGACAGACAAATGTAAACTTCATTAATGGGCTATGGAATGGATGCTTACTTCAATTTAATTCAGTGCAGCCGCCTGAACTCCACCGCAAACATCATTGATTCATCTGAGTATTGCTTTCCTTAAAAAAAGCAAAAGCAAAAAAAATCTATTCCTTCCTATCTGTTGTGTTGAAAGTGTAGACTGAACATACACTCAGAATTGCAAAAAAAAAAAAAGTATTAGAAGCTAAATATTGAACATTCACTCTACTTATCAAATAGCACAGTCAGCTTAGCTCTGTTGATCAAAGATTAGCAGATTGTTATCAACCGTAACATGCAAGGGCAAGAGACACCAGATTTCCAGAGATGCAAGCCTCATTTTACACAAGTTTGATGCGCTAGAATACTGGGATCTTCCTTTTTTTGTTTTCTTTTCCAATTGATGATAACTCCAAGGCAGTATTCCAAGTAAACAAAACTGACCAGAGTGCTTGAGACAGAAAAATAACAATAAAAATAGTAACAACTGCATTAAACCTAAAATCACCCCAAAGTGATAGGAAGTCCAGATCAATCAAATGCATTTACCCTAAGTTTTCTAGGGGTATGGAGGCAATTAACTCAGGAACTTTCTTCCATTTAAAAAACAGCAGCTAATAAATAGCAATGGTTACATTTCTAAAGAAGGGAGGGAAAAAAAGAAAAAAAGGCAAACTGAAGTGGCTATGACTAACTAGGGGCCTTCCAAAGGGTCCAGTAACATCTTAAAGAAACATCATTGTGTAGTTGCGCCTGATGCAGTATTATCATCGCCCACCACCCACTGCTGTGCCTTAGCCAAAGATCAGCATCACCACAGCTCTACTAACAGAGCCAGAATACAAATACTCCTTTTTCTGCTGAAGGCAAAATCAGCTATCTCAGTTCAAAGCAGCTCTCTCGCTTATTGACATGTTCACGCTATCCTGTCTAACTTAGCCTCAAGCAAGTAAATATCCACAGTCCGCTTTGCCAGCAGAAATGTGTATGTGGCAACCTGTAGCTGATGGATGCTAACAGTAGCTGGAAGGAAATCATGCCTGCACCCCACAGGGAGGTTTGAAAAAACAGGCTTGTGTCTATGGGTAAGTTATGCTTTGGGCCATCATAGTGTGTATTCACACGTTGCCCGTTGTTCTGATATCTCCTGACAGGAGTTTTGCAGATTGCAGCTCTCCACACATTCTTTCCTGAACCTCAGAAATACACCTTTACTTAGTCTATCCAAGGCAGAAAGTCTGAAAATGCTAATCCTCTTAGAAACACGTTTTTCTCTCAAAATAGATATGCAGTTAAGGTTAAAGGGGTTAACAAGGCTGATTCTCAAGCTCAGGCAGGCATTGTATGGTAATGTTGTTAATTTTTTAGGCTGAACTACAATGCTGTTATATCTAGGGAGTGTGAATAATGTATTTCTTCACACATGAAAGAGCTTCACAGGGATGAGCTCAGTTAAATGAATGTAGAAGCAAACATCTTAATTTTCAGCCAACAGTAGCTTCTCTTGTACAGCATTCTGCTGTTGACTGAATCCCAGTAACCTTACATTGTCAAACTACAAGAGAAATTTCAATGTGTTTATACTTTTTCTACTGAAAAACATCAGCATGGAAGTTTCAAGGATTTCCATTGCTCCAATACAGGAGTAACATATACCCCAACTTAACAGAATGAAAATGTTTGCCTTCACATTAACTATCAAGTCAGAAGTCAATGCAGCCTTTCAAGCAAAATGTGCTGCAGCCATCAGCCATTTAAACAGAGCAAAATTACTTAAATTCATTGATTAAAAAGACTGTAAGACATACCTTTAATTCTAATCTCAGATTTTCAGCTGAAGGAAATAAGCACCTCCTTTTTAACCATGGCAAGCATTAAAATATGCTATCAATTCCTAGGCCAGTACAACCAGATGTCTCCTTAAACCCTCTTCTACATGCGATGTTGTATGTTTGGCTTGCTCTTTGTAGAGGCAATTTTCTTTTTTTGAGTTATGTTCCTTCTTTTAGCATCACGTTTTGCCAGTGCTAGTGAGCAACACCACCTCATCCTCTTGGCATATTAAGTAATTCTGGTATTTCAGGTAATCAAGTCTCCCTCAGATGAATGGAGAGATGCATTGTTTCTCTTGCTAATGAAGTAAATCCCAGTGGCTGAGCTTCGACTGAAGAAGGACAGTGTGTTTCAGTGTCTTAATACTGTCTTAAAGATGTCAGACAGGTCATCATGGTGGTCTTCTGCATGTGGCAGATACAGGTCTGATGTGCGAAACTGAAACTCTACCACAATCTCAGAACTTCTGTTTAAAAAGGCACTGAGGAGCAGGTCCTCTGCAAGCTATGTCTGAAAAAGAGCAGACCTTTTCCTGCTTTAGTGAGACTTTTGAAGAGTGTCTTTTACAAGGATTCCTAACTACATGATCACCATTTACATATTCATTTGACATAGGTATCTTTCCACGTTAGTGCAGGACCCTAAGAGGATCCACTCTCTCTTCACAGTCCTATGTTAAGAGGTTCTTCAATCAGCACAGTGGCTGCCACCATCCAAATTTAGAGGTTCCTAAACCCCCTTGTAGGAAGTGTTAACTCCAGGCATCTGCCCTGTGAGCCAGGCACCTATAAATGAAGCAGTGCAGCCCCTAAGTCACTTCAGAAATTCAAGTCCTCAAGCCTCTCAGCTGACTTTTGCTTTGATGCATGGAGGCTAATGTTGCAGATTACATGTATGGGGTTCATTACTAATTCCGTCGGAAAATCTGCGGGGCTGCAGTTGGAAATCTAATCCCTTTTTTGAAATAGTGCTGGAAACACAAAGAGGACCTCTGGCTTTGTGCTATGAATGACCATTATTTTACTTGGCAAACAGTGGCAAATTATTTGCACAGTAAAGAACATGTAATTACAAACAGTAACTGATTATTATGATTATTTCAATCCCCTGCAGTGAAGAGTAGATGGTAATTAATTTCTGGACCTACCAGACTACATATAATTACTAAAAACCACAGCGACTGAAAGCATATGCTGGTAAAACAGAGTTAGATGCTACTGTATTTGTTAATTACCCAACACTTTATCCATAATTAAATGCTACAAGTAAAACAGAGAAAATATTAAACATTTCAAAAGAACTTCTAAAAAAGTAATGGATTACAAATATGGCTAAAAAGCTATGAATTTTGGCATTTCTACAGTATTATTAACTGCATATTCTCTGTTGCGCTTATTTGAACTTTAACTACAGTAACTGCCAGGGAATCAAATACCTACTTCGCATGATTTACTGCCTGTGCATTTATTTGATATTTAATACCACATATTAATTGAACACTACCTAACTGTGTATTGATTAGAATCTTGGGACACAAGACTAATTCCACAGTCTCATTTTGGGGTCTATTGCTTTGAAGAATTTGTGTTCTTTCCAACATGCACTGCTTGTGAATTAGCTCATTGTATGAAACATCTCATCTCACAGAACAAGGTTTTGGAGAGGGGACAGGTGGGATGGTTGCAAATTAGCCTTTATTTTTACTCTCATAATCAAACTCAAATTATATCTTTATATAAAAGTAACTCTGAGCTTTCTGGAACTCTATCTTCATGCTCTGGCTACGCAAACCCACCAAGACTAGGCTTTCTGCAATGATTATTCAATGTCTTTTCTTGTTTCAGAAGACGGAAGGGCATCTACAAGATTTTTTAGAGTAGTTTTCAGCAAGATACAAGTTTACTCCTTGCTGATAAGGAGGGGAACAGGCAAGGATACAAACAGTTTCTGTACCTGTCACCTCAGGAATTGCCAGAGGAGTCTGGAGGAAGATGAGCAGCATGAGTTTCCCCTTCTTTGTGAGGAAACAAAGTTCTGAGGGATTCCTATAGATTCTAAGGTGGCTGCTTGCAGCAATTTCACAAGCAGCTGTTAAGTGCCTCAAACTGAGCAAAACACTTGATTGATGAGACAAAATACAAAATGGCACAAAATGCTGGACCTGCCCTCTACATGTATCTTGTTCTCAACTGCTTGCCCTTTGCGCTTGAGCTAACTATTGCCTCTGAAGTGCTAAAAGAGACAGAAGTATGACTCAGAGACCATGTTAATTAAATTCTGATTGTAGAATCATCATCATTTTCTGGGTGGAAAAGCAACCTCTGCTTTATTTTTAGGTTTCAGTCTGAGCTGGTTTAAACTGAGCAAAGGTGGTATGGGGTACCTGTCGTGGAGCAGGGATCTGAACATTCTTGAGAGAATATCGACAGAGCCTATAAATGTTGTTACTGTGAAACACAAGCTGATTTTATGCTTACCGAGCTGCTATTACTAGTAGCTTTGCAATGTCATTTCAATGTAAGTAGACAGGAAATGAGCCTGCTCATATATGAGTTATATTAAGTCTGCAAGACTGCTCTGAGAATAGCAACTGGTAAATTCTGCGGTGGGGAATTGAACAAATCCTATAATGTTAAGAAATAAATAAAAGCACTTCTCTGTCTTCTTTGCAAGCTGTACCCCTATTTATCAGCTGACTGTCAATCTGTGTTCTGTAATTACATTATTTGTTGCAGTTATTTTTCAAAACTGTGCAGTTCTTTTGGAGAAATGGACTACTTCAACTTGGTAGCTATTCTCTTCCTCTGCCCTGCTGTGATGCTTTTATCATAATACTCGTCATACGCTGGCAAACACAATCTTGTGCTCCCAAGAATGTCCCCATAGAAAGGCTAAGATGAATCTTCAGATGGCTCCTTAAATTTATTCCTTTCCTCTCTTGCTATTGTTAGTAAAGCATTAAGCTTTTTTTTTCCTGATGCCTTCTTCTTCAATCCTGTAGGAAAGGATGAAGACACAGGGTAGAATCATGCTTTCCAGGGTGACAGCTTTTTAACACTGAATAATCTACTGCTGTGCATGCTAATAGATGGTGCTAGGTTTGATTAACTAATTTTGCAAATGAATATCTAAGTAAATTACTTTTGCAGATTGTTTCCAATGATTCTTTCTCTTTAATCTCCTCTTTGAATAGTTTCATACTGATTGTTGCTGCTGATGATAAGAATTTGTATAAAACCCCGGGGTATATATTTCATAGTAAATATACCCAGCATCATCTTACCCAAGAAAACCCTTCCCTTTGCACATATCTTATTTAAAGGTACATAGTCATAGTTTCAACGTAACTTTTTATGAGAAGTTTCAAAGTCATACAGGAATGCAATTTCCATTCACACTCAGTTCATGACTAGTTTTAAAAGACACTCAGTTATTTACATAACTGGGAATGCCTGTAAAAGATTTTCAAAGACTATAAAGACAGATAGACATATTTTAATTAGGAACAAACACCTCACTGGCTGAAGATGTCTTTTAAAAACCCCGCAGGCCTATATGTCTGCAGAGATCCCATCCTTTTGCAAAGCTAATGTAAGATTTGGACTAGAACTGTAAAGCTTCTTCTCTTCTCTTTTCTTTCTTACCTGGAATTAAAACACTTTCCTTTAAACCAAAATATCATGTTATGTACTTATGCAAATGCTTCTACACTCACATTCTACATAATCAGAAGAAATATCATTCTTTTTCAATAAGTTGTGGCCTGTATTCATTGTCCATAGATCACTACATACACAAATATTTGTATTTTCAGTAATTTAACATTTCCTAGATGCTTGCCTTTAAAAGACAGACTTCATAGACCATCCACAGTCCATGTTCCCCTTGCCTCAGCTGAATAAACCTGTGTCTGGACACTCTAACTTACATATTTGCTGCCAAACCACAACAGTGTTGCTAATGCTCAACATATCAGCTATCATATTATTCCCTTTCTGAGACTTTACATGAGCTCTTCCATGTATTCCTGAATAACACTATATTTCTGTCTTCTCCTTTAAATACTTCATAATATTTCCCTCCAATACATTGTTTCATCTCCTTTCATACTTCTCAGTCCTCCTGCCTCTGTCTCGCATTTTTTTAGTCACTTATCACCTTCTGCTCTCTTGTCTCAACACAGGATCCGTGTCTGCCAATGGTGTCTGCCAGTGGTATGTTCACTCACCTTTTTTCTTTAAAACCCGCCTTCTCACCTTCTAGCATATAATTATCTAACAGCAATTTATCAGGAGTGGGCAGAGGCTACATGGGTGTCCCCTCCACCCACTCATACGCGTAAAGTCACGTAATTCATTCGGAAGCCCCACATACATTTTTCAATCACAGCCTCTGCTTCCTCCCATACGGCTCTGCCCAACTGGGCACTTCAGATGGGGGAGGGCAGGAGAGGAAGAGCCTGCCAGCTCTATCATTTCTGAGGAAGAGAAATAGGAAATACACAGTTCAGTTCCACTTACCGGTTCCTATTGCTAGAAATCCAATCTGAGATTAACGTTGCAGCTTGCTGGTGACAGTGTTTGTTACCGAAGCTGCAGGCCAACATGATGACTTCCCGACGCAACTCTCTGTTCAAATTAAAGAAAGCATTAAGGCTGCATTCATGAATGCATTTGAATGGTTGCAAAAAGCTATTTCTTATAACAGTGGCAGCAACTCATAGCTGGGCAACATATCAAGGATAATCCAGTTATACAAATCTCAGTGTCAATTTAATGCCTAGAACTGCTGCAACAACTGAAGAAAGACTATGGACCAAAACCAGCCCCTCTTTACACTTACGCACTCTTCCTGACCTCTGTGGTCACATAAGTCCAAGTTCTTAAATATCCAGTGCAGTCAAAGACTAGATTAAGGCTTAGGAAATCATGTTCTCCAAACTCGAGAAACAGGATTTAATCTCACAGCATCTTGCTGCCCTCCCTCTAACTCAGAAAGAAAAAATACTAGGCCAACAGAGCTAGAAAAGTATGACATGCTGAAGATGACACCAAATTTTAGAAGAATGCATTATTACAGCTATATCCTGCAAACAAACAATAAAAAAAGGAAATATAACAGTACTCATGTTGGTATGATGCTTGAACAAGCGATTTGTTTAAATTATTCGTTGGCCATCCAAGCTTGAGATACATTGTTGCAACTTGTCTCAAAATATACTCCTGAGGGGGAAAAGAAAAATGTATTTAATGTTAACATTTATTTTTTACTTTAAATCAAAATACTACTTACTATTTGTCTCTCTTTTTACCCTCAAATAATGTCTGACTTTCCAGAGATTTTAATTTGCATTTAGCACAGCACCATGTCCACTTATAATCCTTATTCACTGCTATAGTGAGAAGCTATTTGTAGAACAGCTATTTGATTAGATGCCCAGTATAATGCAATTTATAGTTAGAAAACTCATCCATTAAAAAAGGTTCTTACATGCTACTTTGAACTCACAACACACAGCTAAAAAGTTGCAAGAGTGTCAACTGCTTAATTTCTATTCTGTGGCCAATCTCAATACACTGTGCGTGTTCACTTTTAAAAGAATGGCAAAATCATTATGTAAGTACAGTCAATTGACTTCAGAATACAGAACAATGTGGCTGCAAATAAGTTTTGCACATTGAATGACACTATGCTTTAAGTTTAGGTTCTTGGTGTGCCTAAAGAACAAAACAAGTCCAAGATTGATTTTAGTTACTTTTACACAGGAGACATAGTTATATATTCTGGCCAGTTGTGAGGAAAATCACTGTCATTTATTCAGTGTGATCTTTTGCCAGTGGAATTCACCAATTTGAAAAAGAGAACTGAGATATAAAGAACTGCACAGGGGAGAATCTATTTTATTATGGTGGATGCACAGGCATGTATATATGGTGTCAACACAAAAGGAGATTAATAGTGCAACTTTCTCTAGCAGATATGTTCTGCTGCTGCTAAAAAGACATTTTATTTCCCCTGCTATCACCTCTGCTTTCAAAACTCTCATCAGTGGTGATAAAACACAACCCAGCTATGAATTTTACTGTTTTTGTATTAAAATTTTGTCTTCTTTACACAGCCATGTTTAAAAGTGAAATAGCAATGGTAGACTCAAAAGAATTTTTCTGTGCAGCTAACAACAGACTAAACATGTAAATTATTTCAACATCATTTTATATTATGGCTCTGGTTTGTATGTAGGCCTACATTGTCAGTTCATAAAGAATTTCGATGTGTTTTTGTTAATCTATAGTACATGTTCTATAAAAATATTTTTCCATGTCAGCAGGTAGCTCTGTGTACATGTGTGTGTGTAGATATATATATGTATGTATGTACCATATATAAAACATCTAGTTTCCTGCTCTCTGAGCACGTGTGTCTGTGCACACATGCACACATACACACAAAAAAACCCCCGAAATATACAATGAAGAAGAAGAAAAAAACACCTTTAAGCATTTCAGGCTTTAGAGAGGTTTTTCATTTGAATAAATAAATAAAAATACAATTTATTTGAATAAATAAATAAAATTACAGTATGCTGGCCATTGAAAACATGTAGACTACACAAAAATCATAGTGAATAAACAAACTCGAGAGTCCATAATTGTCACTGGCTGCAGTCTGATCCTGAGTACTTCACAAAACGTGCTTCAGTGTAACTATACTGTTGTGGTTTTTTTATTTCAGGTAAAATGTCAAAATGTTTGTCATGTCTATCTTAATCATCTGCCGCTAGCTGTTACTGCAGCTGTAGGTCCCTTCAGTCCCAATTATGAATGGGACTTTGATTCAATGGTGATCTAATCATGGTTAATTAAGGTAACTGCATTGAATTCACCATGGCTCTTTCGATGAAATAATGACTACAAATCTTTATTTCAGTTGCATGTGTCCTGCTCAGTTGTGCCTGCATTTGGTGTCCTTGTAGAGCTTAGGCATCAATCTAAATATTGCCATAGGGCTCCTCAAAAGAAAAAATCTGGAAATAGATTACTTTGGCTCTTTTAAGTGAAATACTTGATTTATCATAATACGTTACAGGATGGATAATTAGCTTTCCTTCTACTAATCATATGTGCCTCAAACAACAGTTATCACAGCTCAAATGCAAATGAACCAAAGCTTGACAATTGCTATGCTTAAATAAAGAATAATTAGGAATAAAGCTAATATCCCTAGGTCATTTACAGTATCTGACTGGGGAATAGTTCAACTCTTGGCAATGAAAGGAGAGAGGGAGGGAGGGCGGAAGGGAGGGCGGAAAGGAGGAGTGGAGGGGAAGAGGAAGAGAGGAAGAGAGGACTGTATCGCTTACATTGAAGATGTTGTAGTGTTCTGTACGGTCCAGCAATTTATCCAGAGGATAAAGAGCTCTGCTGGCAGCGTGCCAAGGCAGAAAATCCTTCTCCTCTGAAAGGTATCCGATAATCTCCAGAGGAATATTCTGAGGCAAATAACCAGCTCTGCACAATAAAAGAAGTTGGTATTAAATTGGTTTGGCAAAAGATACACGATGAGGCAAAAATTACTTTTTCTTTTTTCAGAAGAAATTAAAAGGCAGAAAACACGATGAACTCATCACAGTATAATGACATAAAAGTCAACCTTATAAAAAGCAGCAATTCAGCCCCTCCCAACCCATGTGCAACCACACTTACTGGATGAAGGAAGGCATGAACACAAATGAAAGAAAACTAGACAGGCTACCCCTACTTTAGATGGAGTCCTATGGCTATAAAAGACATGAACAATGAAGTAACTGACTTTAAGAAAACAAAAAAGGAAAGTGTTGCTTTGCTGATCGCATAAAATCAACCACCCATGGTATTTTGCTTCAGAGAATACTTCTACTGGCCATGGGCAACTGAGAAGAACTAGTGGGGAAGAAGCATCTTCAGTTTCACAGTTATCCTCCCCACTCTTTTCTCTCTCCTTTTGAACTGCCTTGTCCTCAAATCACCTCAAGCCCCTTTAGAATGACTTATTTTACTAAACTGGCATCCAGTGACATTACTTTGGTTAAGGTTGTTCCAGCACTTTCCACATAGACTATGTTTTTTCAGGTGTTTATAAATCAATCATCTAATTTTTTCTCCCATTCTTTTACAGTCCAAAAGACCTCTCTCTGCAAGGGAGTTTGGGGGGAGGGTTCAGGAAGGCTTTTAAAATTAATAGCTTTATAAGTAAAGTGTGATACAAACACAAGCATTTGAAAGCTGCTTTTTAAAACTGAGTACAGGAAATATCGAGCTTTAGGATTTGCTCTGACTTTCTTTTTCAGAATAGCATTTTTTCTTAACTATCCAGACTGCAGAAACAAAGTATAACCCTGTGGGTGTGAACTTTCCAGAAACACACAGGTCTATTCTTCTCCTGATGCATGTGTTTAAATCCCAGAGGAGGTCTCTACCTGCCTAGAGAGGAGATAATGATTCTGTTTTCATTAAACACTTAAAGTCAGCAAGTTCCACAAGCTTCAATTTAACACAGGCTACAGTATTACGTATCTTCACAGACTATTTTTTTTCCTTGTTGGCTGCAAATGTTCCCTTTAATTTCCATCACTGTCAGGGGAAGAGATGCATGTGTATAGAAAACAAAGAAAATTACACAGATTATTATGGAAATGAACCAATATATACATGTAGACATAATTTTTTATCTCAGTTGTAACAGCATATAAAGACTACTTTGCTGAAATATTTGAAATAGATTCTTTCTGGTATGGTCCAAAACCAAGTTCCTTGACAGGTATACCACATTCATACAAGCCACTGTTTTTCACATTCTCTACTGGAAAAATAACACCTTGTTCCCTTCATGTTCTCATGAAAGAAGCGAGTTCATTTAACAGCTTTCAAAAGTATCTATACCCATGTCCTTATGGTGACCCCCCCTCCAGCCTGCTTCATGTCATCTTTGTTCACATTTTGTCAGCAAGGCTCCGTTCTCAACTCCAGTTACAGCACATATTCAAGCAAGAAAAGAAAGATCAACTGGGGACCTCACCGTGTCCCTCAGGAACCGTACAGATATGAAACAGAATGGTGGAGCTCCTAAGAGTGGATGGCAGGCAGAGTTCAATGCATCTGAGCCCAAAGAAAGTTACTCCATTTTATAGGTCTTATTTCTGAAGAAACAGAATATTGTTCAGAGTAGTTCTAGATCTTAATACTTCATAAGCACGTGTAACCATAATTAATGGGGCGAGAAGCAAGCTGCACTGACTGCACTTAAAAATCCTGTGGATAACATTGGCAAAGAGGTAAACTAACTTGAAGTTGCATATATGTAATTAGTTCCTAATGGGATTTGTGATTATTGTAACTGATAATTTGATTGACATGAGAAAGTGTGGAGTAAGGAACAAGGGGAATAAATAGCTCTAGGAAACATGCTGCTTAAGGAATAAACAGATGAATGTTTATTATAGCCTCACTAATGGACATTTAGTATTATGCTTCTGAAATTAAATCTCTCTATGCTAAGTGCAAAAGCAAAATCATTACTGCTAAACAAACAGATTATTTCTTTTTAAGCTTAACTTCTCCATAAAAACACACGAGTGAATTTAGATCTATCTCTTATTCCTGAGCTCTTGGCCTTCCTAATAAGTTTCAAAATCATGTTTCTTAGCTGATGATACTCACCCTGTTCACAACAGAAACTGTTAATCTCATCCCTTACTGCTTCTAACTTCCAAATCTATCAGCCCATTCAATTCTGCCAGTCTCTTCCCCTGTCCCCTACTTTTCCTACTGTTTCCCTAAGGGTATATTCCTTCTTATCAAAACAGATTGTGGCAAAGTCCAAGTTTTTCCTGCAATCCCTTCTCTTTCTGGGTATGACATCTGAAGAGCTTAAACATAGTATCATCAGTATCAAAGCTCCACACAAACAGAATAATTCAGCACCTGAAGCTTCCATGTGCTAAGAGTGATTTCAAGACTCCTCTCTCCCAGGGGCTACTGCATCCAGCAGGATACACTGGCTCACACACACAGCAGCAAGCTCACTCTCCAGCCAAGGGGTGCTGGCAAGCTTCTAGGATTTCCTTCATCAGCCTTGAAGAACTATGTTCAAAGATAGTTACACAGGATCTGACCAGCAAAAGCTAAATGTTTGCGTCCAGCAAAGTCGGAAGGAATGGTGAAAGACTCACACGTGTCACGGGACTTGTGACAGATATATACCACCAGCTGTCTGAAAACTGCTAATGGAAATCACCTGTGTCATTTAGGGAGCAGGATAATAGCCAAGATGAGGAAAGAAGGCAGAGCACAGAATGAGTCTGTTCTGAGTATCTCTGTGAACTCTAATGGAAAAACACAGACTCGCAGAAATGTTAAACAGAAACATTTAGCAATCATCATTACAGTAATAAGAAAAGTAACAGTAGTGACCTTCCCATCAAAGGAAAAAAATGTAAAATCATTTCCCTGTCATACAATTGTGTGGAAATATTTTCTCAAAGGCAGTACAGAGTATACGTAAGTTAAATACATACTCTACACATGCAGCTTGATTTATCACTTTCTTCCAACAATGTCACTGGAAGGTCAATGACAGAAATCCTTATTTTTCTTGTGTCTCTTTAGCCATCAATCATACTGCTATCCTTAAAGTCCAGCAAAATTACTATCTGATATTGCCTGCCAAAGTCCAAATGTATGAAAGACAGAGCTAAAACACAAGGTTCCTTTCCAGCTTAGCCATCTCACAGGAAAATTGAAATATTGTCTGTCACTTGGTGAATAACTGATTATGGGCTACACTAAAACCAGGTAGGAAACAGAATCACTGCAGAAATACTGTGATGTCCTATGTTACGCCTGGTCTGCAACAGTCACACTGTTTCTCCAGGTATGTCTCCAGCAGCCACCTAAGAATCTTAGCAAGCATATATTTACAATCAAAAATATTCTGCAGAGGAATCTGGGTTACTCATAGCAAGTATCTTAACAGATAAAATAGTCAAATCAAACAGTGTTGATTCATAAACAGTAGCTGAAAGCATAGTGATGTTAAAGGTAGGCATTTCTCAAGTGCAGGTTAAAAAGTTTAAAAACTATAGCATCCAGAGTAAAAAGGCTGGAGGTCACCTTAAGAATTCATCTAGTCTCTCCCCTATTCAAAGTAGATTCATATCAATGCCATTCTTGACAGAAATTTGTCTAGTTTTTTTTATACAGGTCTCTAGGGATGGTCACCCTAGAAGCACGAGAATTTCAGTGCTCCTCAGAGGCAAGATAATAAGAATATTATAACTCTGGTCTTTTGCCCTGCAAATATTCACAGAAAAGTACCAACAGATCCATTTCATGTCCTAAAATGAACTGCTGTTTATGTAGCTTCAGTACAAACTACAAAAAGCAGGGATCCCTCTTTATTGTAGTCTAGTTTAGACAGGTTTTACTGACATTCCTGGTCATGTACAAGGGAGCTCAGACTTTAACAAGAGCCTCCACAAACTACCTTTGAGCCAGCATTCTCCATATTTAGTCATTTAAAAAACATGACTACAAAAGCAAAGTTAAACCAGAAAGATTGCATTTGAGACACTCCATTGTTTTATCACTTTTTATATACTCGTCCCTACCCTTAAGTTTCTCAGTGTGTCAATCATCCTATAGCCATTGTCACATGCAAGAACTTTAGCGTGTGTTAGAAACACAGCAACACATGAGGTCTGTGTTATCATCTGTGTTCCTAATTTCACAGCTGCCTGCAGAACCAAAGTGCAGAACAGAACATGAACACACACATCGGAATGCACTGCCCAGGGAAGTGGTGGAGTCACCGTCCCTGGAGGTGTTTAAGGAGAGGCTGGATGTGGCACTTAGTGCCATGGTCTGGCCGATGTGATGGTGTTGGGTCATAGTCTGGACTTGATCTCAGAGGTCTTCTCCAGCCTAAATAATTCTGTGATTCCACGAGAGAGATCCAGTTTGATTATTAGACTAATTACTTTTAGACAAACATCTTGGTCCAGCAGGTTTTTCATGCTGAAAGTGGCTGCTGAAGAACCATGGTGAAAAGGTGATATTCCATTTTTACAAGGGCATAGGTGGAAAAAGACCTTTCAAAAGTTATATATATGTGTGGCTTACAGCATTAGATAACACCATAAGTACCAAACCTTAGCAAGTTATCATCCTCCTTACACTAAAGCAATTGCTACAGTGGCCATTGCCACAGAGGAAATAAGCAATGAACATAAAGTACTGAAGATGGTGATGAAATATCCTTTACAAAGAATTCCCACTAAAAATCTTACAGCAAATAAAAATAATCTTTAAATTACATAAGTTTTTAATGAGTCAGACAAAAGCAAGAGATCTAGACTATATTATGAAACATCTCTGTGCATTCAGCTGCATTCTGACCTTGATTTGTTCTTTACACTGAGCCGCTGAACTTATGGACAGATCCCAGCACATTCATTTTCCCCTTAGGGACAAAGTACCAAATGGTAGTGTAATTGCCAAGGGAAAATTATTACTCTGTTCTGAATTATTTCTATCATAAATCCAGCACCAGTCAAACAGACTCTGTCACAAAAACGACAGGGTTGCCGTACGGTGATCTGAGTCCCACATACCAGTGCACCATAAATCCCTTAGTCCCACCACCCAACAAAGGCATTATAAGTCATGTGTTTAAATCAAAATTAGAAAATCCAAGCTGGCAGCAAACTGGTCTGCATTGTTGAAACAATGGAAATGAGGTGATTTACTTGCTGCTGGTTTAAAACTCACCCTGCATCGTCTGTTTCTTATGAAATATGCAAAACTTGTCTAGCTTTTTGTCTGGGTAAGAGGGGAAACGGAGCTCATCAGAACATAGATGCACAACTCAGAGTAACTTCAGTTCTGTTTCTGTGCATGTGCAATATATGAATAATTAGACTATACTCATTAAACCATAAAGGGTCAGTTTAAAATAAATTAGGATTCTAATCAATTGATTCGTTCTTTTACCTTAAAAGTCACGTGTGTGGATTAGAATAATTCACAAAGAAACTTGGTGTCAATGAACATTAACATTTTATTGTATTTGGCTTCCTAGCCCTATTCATTTCTTCTGGACCTACCAAGGACTGGTGCTCGTACTGATGTATTCAGGATATTCTTTCCCATAGTGCTTTAACAGCAGTTCTCCAGCAGCTGAGTAAAAACAGGCATGTTGAACCTTGACATGTAAAAAAACCTGAGCAACGCAACCCATGCAAGAGGGAAACCAACTCTTCTCGTCACAGATTTCACCTTGGGAAGTCAAAGATTAAAAATTTACAGTGACTGTCACCCATGTTCAACAAGGGAGGGGAAGCTGGAAATAGAATGTTTTCTTACAAAAAACTAATGGGAAATCTGTAGAAAACGCCCTGTGATCTCCAGTAGGAAAGAATGATCTATCACATCTTCCAAACCCAGGGCAGGACTGACTTAGGACCAGATGAGGACTCTGCTTTTCTAAGACATCCAAAATGACTTAATGGAGGCATTATGATTTGTACCAGCTACAGACTTCCATGTAAACAGGACAAGAATATGCATCTGCTCTTTTATAAATACAACAGCAACATTTAGCTTACAAGGTTATTTTAAATACTAAACTTCATCAGCATTCAACTTCTCCACTACCAAGGGATTCAGAGAGCATAAGTTTAAGTGAAGCCTGCTTGTTATGTTTTCTAACATGCAAAATATTTGAGGACTCTTCAAGTGACATTCAACTCCACACAAGAGCATCTGAAGCATCCTACAAAGAATAGTTCAAATTCAATGTAATTATCAGAGTATCACGTGGCTTCAACTATCTTGTACAATTTTAGATTTGTCACATAAGCAAAGGCTAGTATTAATTTGAATTAATAATTTTTCTGGAAATAGGAAAATACTCCAAACTTAAGAGCCCCTGTGTCTGTAAAAATGCAACAAAAATTCCTTTAAACTGGAGTTCAGTATCTCTCCTTTCTTTTCTTCCCCATATGAGAAAAGAAATAATTAAAAAAGAGTAGTGCAAGATGAAAGTTAATACTCTTACTGCTGAAAATTTAGACTACACAGTAAATTAGGTACATCATGTTTTTCATCATCATGAAACCCTGATTTTTGAGAAGTATGTCATTCACAAACTTAAATTAACCAAAGAAATTTGAATGTATTTTGGCAGGTAGTAGATGTCAATGGCAGACAACTCAAGTGTTAAAAGTGCTATTTGTTTTCTTTCTTGGTGATTTTGTTGGGAAGAGTAGAATGAAAGAGCCTTTCTATTCCTTAAGTTGTCAATGAGCAACGGTATCTATGAGAGCATGTTTAAGCAAATTCAAAACTGAGTTTGTTTACTATTACACACAATACTTTTTCACCTCTCTCTTCTTTCTTGTTCTAATGTTTATAATTTGCATATCAGTCAGCCAAGTTAAATACGTGTTGAAAAGCTGGAAATTTCATATGGAAAGCACAGAAGTCTGATCTTGAAAATACACATATAATCTGAATTTTGTTTTCCAGAACACAGAAGATGATATTATTTCTGAAAAAGTAATTTCCTATAAACATATTTATAATAAAAGACTCTCTGAAATTCTCATAAAGCCTTACCTACTCTCTTATCTCCATTTCACAGAGAGAAAACAGACACAAACAGTTTAAGTGATTTTACTAAGATCACCTAGGAAGCCTATAGCAGAAACAGCATTCCAGGTTTCTCTAGTGGCTGTGCAGTGCCTTAGCCATAACATCGTCCCTTCCGTCCTTCATTGCTTGATTTTTGGGTAGAGGAAAACACACTTCTAGCCAAATAGAAAGGGGATAAACTAAGACAACATTGATTCCCAAGACTTCTCTTAAACTTTATCAAGCGAAGAGACCTTAGACTACAGTTTAAAAAACTGCTTTATAAAATCACCAAATGAAGGCCAAAACCACTTGAAAGTCTAATCTGCACTTTGAATTCAGACATTCACCCTGTCAGAATGTTCTGACGAGCGAATAGAGCACAGATTGACAAAGACTGGACTTCTTCTAGACAACAATCCTGGCCAACAACAATCAGATGAGTCCATAAAACTGGACCATTTCTGAGAAGCAATGGTGCAGTCAGGTCAAAACAGCAGGCAAATCAGTCAGTAGCCTAAGGTGGCAAATTATTTTGTTTATGCTGATGAGGTACTGGTGTTGTACTTTCTAGTTGGAAAAGTTGGTTCTTGCCTTTTATTCATATATCCATTGTTGATGTTAGGAGAGGGTGGTTTCTTGCTGCTACTTTCACCAGCAGGGTCTTTTGCTCTGTATACTAGTCCTGCCAGACTCTCAGGAAGAAAAGTAATAGGGTTCTAGGATAAGGGTAAGGAGGAAATAGAGTTGCTTCATGTGAGAGGATAAGAGACAGAGGTAGGGAAAAAGGCTGATCAGGCATCTGCAGGGAAGAAAAAGGGGTCTGTATATGAGAGGAAGGCAAAGGGAACAGGTACATGCTAGGTAGGAGAGGATAGGCCCCCCCACAGAATGGCATAGGTTGGATGAAGACTTCCCCCTGACACATCAACACACAGATTCCTGAAGCCATATTCACATCTCTCAGCTCCCTTTCTAACACTCCAAATTGCTAAGAAATATTCAGTAAGCTCCACTCATACCACTCTCCTTTTGTTTAACCTCAAACTCTAAGTTCAGACTTCTTTTGAAGTGTAATTCAGACCTAGTTTAATTAATGTTCCCCAAATGGATCTGTTGGAAAGGGTCCAGAGAAGGGCCATGAAGATGATCAGATGTCTGGAGCACCTCGCCTACAAGGACAGGCTGAGGGAGCTGTGTCTGTTCAGCCTGGAGAAGGCTCTAGGGAGATCTTACAGCTGCCTTCTAGCACCTGAAGAGGCCTACAGGAAAGCTGGAGAGGGACTTTTTTTAAGGGCATGTGGTGATAGGATAAGGGATGATGGTTTTAAACTAGAGCAGGTTAGATTTAGATTAGACATTAGGAAGAAGTTGTTTTATATGAAGGTGGTGAGACACTGAAACAGGTTGCCCAGGGAAGTTATGGGTGTCTCATCCCTGGAAGTGTTCAAGGCCAGGCTGGATGGGGCGAGGTGCGAGGTGTCCCTGCCCATGGCAGGGGGCGTGGAACTAGATGATCTTTAGGGTTTCTTCCAACTCAGGCCATTCCATGATTCTATGAAAACAAATTCCAAAGACTGTTCCTCTGTCCTGTCATTATACAGCAGTCCCTGCCATCTGCACTGCAACACGGGTACACCCGTACCAAGGTGACTTCAGAGACCAGCTTGAACTGTAACAGACATAGACCATGGGGTGAAAAGACAATGGGCTACAAACATTAGCTAAAAATAATTCTCTCACTCCTTTGAAACCAGAGTTGTGTTTTCCTGCCAGTTTATTCTGTGTTTGGCTAAGAAAAGAACCATAGAATCATAGAGTCATTCAGGTTGGAAAAAACTTTTAACTCCCTTTTTGGGACTGGACTAGATGATCTTTCGAGGTGCCTTCCAATCTCTAACATTCTGTGATTCCAACAGTCTGTGATCAAATGTTAGTCAATGAAATTTACAGGATAAAACAATTACTGCTACAGTAACCCAGAAGTACCAGAAATAACTGAAGCACAGGTAAATTTTGTGGGGATGTGGATTAACAACATCACCCGCTTCTCCAGGGTAGATGTATAGTAGACCAAGACCCATTGCAAGCACTAAACACTCTGCAGAGGACTCAGACCTACAGTTTTTCTTTTGAAAGAGACTTCTGCAACTTCTTCCCTGGCTCTTTGCAGGTTTTCTATTCTCCAGAATGCTCTCACAGCACTGGCACTTCCCTTGAATGTACTGTACAATTTGCATTGCTGCTCTTAGCTACACAAGAGGATCAGATGCACATATGATACATACTACAAAAGCAGAACTGACTTTTAATGTGCTTATTCTCAAGAATCACTTTGATTCTTCTTGTACGAACATATGCAAACATTAGCTGCAATGTGTACCTCCATGCAAAGCCGCTATCGAGGCTGTGATATGTCACAGAACATATGGCTTGACACACAGCATATGGAATGTATGATGGCTACCTTAAAATATTTGTAGCGTCACATTTTCTTTAAACAAGGCACAGCTGCTCTGGCCCATTGAGAGAGTATTTATGTCAAAGGAAATCCAACAACTTGTGTAGGAAGCCATATGTAAATCAGTTGCTGGTGAACTATCACCAAAATTTGCCTGACAGTAAAAGAGAATTCCGATAGCATCTGCTGAAATAATTTAGATGAGGCCTCATTCATTAAAATAGTAAATCTATACCTCTATTAATAAAGCATGATACAAACTATCGATCTAATACTCACTCCCTTAGCTGGTACTCAGAGGCACTAATTAAGGGAGCTGCTTAACATATCTGTTGTTTGCCTCTATGTTGATCTATCAGCAAATGTGATCAGGACTAATAATGAAGGCTAGAGTTAAACCGCAGGTTTTTTCACTTAAATGGACCGATATGACTCTTTATGAATACTCAAGCAAAACAAGGTCAATAACCCTGGATGTGGCTGCTGAAATTTTGAAACATTTTGAAGTACATTAATTGGGAGAGATGAGAACTTCTCTCTTTGTCTCCTACTTACTATGCAGCCCCAAAATTTTAAATGGGCCCTCAAATGCCCTGACTTTTCCTGACATTACAGTGAACAGGACTTTAAGTAACACAAACAGGTGTAACATGGAACCAATTAGCCCAGATATGCTGGAAGACTTCAAATGCTACAATAAATTAAATCCTAATCTTTGGAGAATGAAAACAACAGTAAAGATCACTTCAAGTCCATGGTTTTGCTATGCACCTATTTCCATCAGAAACTTCAAGAACGTTCACCCAATTTAGCAGTAATAATTCTGGATTTTATGTGGAAGTGTATAAACTAGAAGCTTAGTTAGAAGATAACTCTCAATTTCCAGAAATAAGATCAGCTACTCATTACGGGGAGTCGTGCTGCCTCGGGCAGCTGAATAGATAAGATGTTTTTGCCTGAGCAGCAATACTCCACATAAGGGAATTAACTTAAGGAATAAGGAGAAGCGCTTTTTTTTAATAAAAAAAAAAATAAAACAAGGGAGCCTAAAGACATGATTTTACAGATCCCAAAGGCTATACTTGGTTTACTGAGACCTACTTTTAAAATTAATTTCTCTTTTCAAGTTGGTGAGAAGGTGATCTGGAGTGAGCACTAGCTTACTTCTCTATTTCACTTCTGACCTTGGAGTCAAACGTACCAGCTGTTAATGACAAATTTGTGTTAAGGGACAGAAACTGGATTTATATATCAGAAGGTAGGTTGGCACTGCCTTTCCCTTACCCTTAAACTTTAGTTTTCTAGAGTCAGCAGAACTCACAGCTTGGAAAGAAGCAAGTCAAGAAGAACCGATTAACGGCAGGAAAACAATCCTTGTAAGTCATCATATACCTGTAGCGGGGTCCTGGTTTTGGCGTGGTGAACGAAATTCTGAGAGAGAGAGGAACTCTCATGAAGGTCATCTGCAGCAGAGAAGTCGTCTAGTTCACAGATAATTTTGAAGGTATATTTTTTTTGTCATTACTCATTTCTGAGAGAGCCCCCTCTATCTGCAAAGTCTACAGGGGCAGGCTTTTCTGGCCTAAGAAAACCTTCATCTGAAGAGACTATAGCTCACTAAGGTAAAGTGGGAGACATCCCACCTCACATGCTCACTAACTGACCCTTCATCCTAAAGAAAAAGAAAGACAGGAGAAGCTGACAACATTACTCACACTCTCAAGAAACAGCAGGTCTTTTATTTCTTGTGATATGACTTACTGCAGTGTTTGGAATTGCCTTCTGCTCATGTTAAGCTTTGAAGAGAACCACAGTTCTATTTGTCTTCTCTTGACTTTCTCAGTCAACTTATCCCGTTTACTAAAACCAACATATTTTCAAATTGCACTGAAATTTCATAGAAAACATTCCTCGAAGATAAAGGATCTTCAAGAAGAAGAGAAGAGAGAGTGCCAAGATGCCATTCTTGCTCAAGAATTTAGAGCATGTATTTCCATAAGCATATATTTCCATAGGCATGCATTTCCAAGTTACTGCCAAAGCTACAGCTCTCCAGATCCTCAGGGTGTGTGCATGTACTACAGCTGAGAACAGAATTAAACTTAAAAATCTGAAAAACAAACAATCTTGCGAGAATTCAAATACAGTGGGCAAGCTGCAGCTTTCTTTTATTGTTGTTATCCAGTTGAACTCTGCTTGATTAATTTTATGGAACAAAAATACACGAAGAAGGAAGAAGAAGGAATATATTTCCATACAAAATGGGCAAAACTTTATGAAATTAAAGTTATAGAGTTTAAAATATTCCTTGGAGCTGTCGTGGGTTAACCCTGGCCAGCAGCCAGGTGCCCACACAACCACTCACTCACTCCCCCTTCTCTGCTTGACAGGGGGAGAAAATAAATCAAAGGGCTCAAGGTTTGAGATAAGGATAGGGAGATCACTCTCATTTACTGTCCCAGGCAAAACAGACTTGATTTTGGGGAAATTAGATGGGTTTATTAAATGAACATATCAGAGAAGAGTTGTGAGAAATAAGAAAGGCAAACAGATCTTAAAAGCAAGACACCTTCCCTCCATCCCTGCCTTCTTCCCGGGCTTAACATCAATCCCGATTTCTCCACCTCCTCCCTCCGAGCGACGCAGGGGGACAGGGAATGGGGGTTACAGTCAGTTTGTCTGACGTTGGTTCCACCACTTCTTCACTCCAGAGGAGGACTCTTCACTCTTCCCCAGGGTCATTGTGGGGTCCCTCTCATGAGAGACAAACTTCACACTCTCTTCTCAGGCGTGAGTTGTCCCACGAAGGGCAATTCATCACAAACTGCCCAACATGAGATACCTCACGAGGGGCAACCTACCCCTTGTGAATCTGAGGTGCAGTCCTTCAGGGGAAACTGCTCCAGCGTGAGTCCCCTGCAGCGTCACAAAAGTCCCACCAGCCAACGTGCTCCAGCGTGGGCATTCACTCTTCCACATGCCACAGGTTCCGGCAGTGACCTGCTCCAATGCGGGCTTCTCACAGGCTACAGGCCCCTTCAGGCATCCACCCACCCGGCGTGGGGTCCTCTGGCCCAGGGGGGACGTTTAAACCCCCACCATG
>NW_009735703.1:145177-145606 GCF_000703405.1 Apaloderma vittatum | reverse complement strand
TTGCAGAAGCCACCCTGCAGCTCCCCCCGCCACCGCCAAAATCCAGCCAGGGTAAACCAATACAGGAGGTATCAATTCATTTATGTTGTTTGGTTTTGAGAAATCATTATGCTGGACAGTAAAAGCATAATAAATATTTTGGAGGAATGAAATCAAACCCTCCTTTAAAAAAAAAAGTGTGTGCTCAAAAAAAAATTTCTATGGGCTACTGTCTCATCTTTCTCTGGATCTAAATACTAAAGAAAAGACATGTTCCACAAACAAAATCCATCAGCAGTAACATTGCATACAAGTATCATTAGGACATGCTATATTAGGACAGTGGAAAAACTGAGTCAAACCCTTCTAGTGTGGAGCAGATATCATCTACATCAAGTTGTGGACAGGCTGGGAAGGGGCCCGAGAAGGGGCATGGGGGGGATTAGAGGG
>NW_009735703.1:105168-145149 GCF_000703405.1 Apaloderma vittatum | reverse complement strand
AGGCTGGAAAGGGTCCAGAGAAGGGCCATGGGGATGATCAGAGGACTAGAAGGCCTGCCATATGAAGAAAGGCTGAGAGAACTGGGTTAATTCAGCCTTCAGAAGAGAAGGCTCAGAGGAGACCTTATTATCATGTACCAGTACCTAAAGGGTGGCTACCAAGAAGACAGAGACTCCCTTTTTACAAGGAGTCACATGGATAAGACAAGGGGTAACGGATGCATGTTGCTCCTGGCGATATTCTGATCGGACTCTAGAGGAAAATTTTTCACCATGAGAGCAATTAGACATTGGAATAATCTTCCAAGAGAAGTGGTGGATTCCTCAACTTTAGAAAGTTTTAAGGCTGAGCTTGATAGCGTGCTGGGCCATCTCATTTACACTGTACTTCTTTACCTTAAAGGACTGGACTAGAGTATCCTTGAGGTTACTTCCAACCTGGTATTCTATGAAGTTGAACAACACACTAGGGAGTACTTCGGAAGTTTCTAAAATGGACAGGATATTTTGAAGAAATAGTATCTGTTCAGTGCAGTAAAAAGAACTGTATATGTTAGAAAATTCAGCATGAATTTAAGAAGTTATGTTTTCATTTTTGCATTATTTTATCACTGAAAATAATAGCTAGGGATTAAAATAAAAGTATGTATTCCACAGTCCTTCCTCTCAAAATGTCTGTGTTTATAGTTGTAGACAGGAAGATAACACACCAGTGCAACTAGGGACCACAACTGAGAACTGAATTACCCTTAAAATAGCCAGTCTTCTCAGAATTCAGGTCTAAACTACCAATTACTACCGCTATGCCTGGTCAATGAGGTTACTCACCTCTTCTCATGTCACAGTCAGAGACAACCATATGTGTTTAATCTCCCCATCATGTAACATTAAACAGGTAGGGGAAAACATGTGCTGTGCATCAGAGATAACACTGCATCAGGACTGCAAACCTGAGGTCTGGTAACATCCAAATCATGGTACTGCTCCAAAAGAAAGCAAAAGCGGCTTTTTGCACTGCGCCTCACTGCTAAGGTGAGGAAAGTTAAGCTACTTTTAGGCTGGTGGTGGCCTTCTGAACACTAACTTTTTGAGGAAACTCAAAGAGTCTGTGTGATTCTGACAGCCCTTGGAGCTGCTTGAAGAACACTGTTGTGTCACATCAGAGCACCCAACACAGCAGGGGCAGCTGTGCCACACTGGAGCATCAGCAATTCCCTGTTGCTTGTCCCAGCAAGAGCTCTTCCACCTGCTTTTGTACTCCCAGAAGTTCTGGCACTCGGCCATCAAGGCTTGCTGCCAACATAGGCCCAGCCTCTTAATGCCTCTCTAGTTCTACTCATGATAAAGGAGCTGAGCAAGGATTAGGCCTATTCCCAGCCTTTCTTTGTCTGGGAGAAGAGAAATGAAAACAAAAAACACCAAACTCTTCTTAAAAAGGTACCATATAGTCAGCTAGCCAAAACTTCAGCACGACTATAACTGTTTGGGGCTTTTTAATAGGGTAGATGAATAAAGTAAATAAAGATCAACAAAAAGCATACTCTACATAGCAAGTTTAGGTAAGTGTGCTGGTTTTGGCTGCGGTAGAGTTAATTTTCTTCAAAGTAGCTAGTACGGAGCCATGTTCTGGATTTGTGCTGGAGACAGTAACACGGAGATGTTGTAGTTAGTGCTGAGCAGTGCTTACATAGCATCAAGACCTTTTCTGCTCCTCACACCGTCCCAGCAGTGAGTAGCTGGGGGTGCACAAGGAGCTGGGAGAAGACACACCCGGGACAGATGACCCCAGCTGAACAAAGGGGTATCCAGACCATAGGGCGGCATGCTCAGTACATAAAGCTGGGGGAAGGAGGAGGAACTGGGGGATGTTCAGAGTCACTGTGTTCATCTTTCCAAGCCACTGTTCCACGTGAAGGAGCCCTGCTTTCCTGGTGATGGCTGACTCCCCGCCTGCCTATGGGAAGTGCTGAATGCATTCCTTGTTTTGCTTCGCTTGTTTGCACAGTTCTTGCTTTACCTATTAAACTGCCTTTATCTCAAGCCATGAGTCTTCTCACTTTTACCCTTCTAATTCTCTCCCCCATCTCACCACGGAGGGAGTGAGTGAGCAAGCAGCTACGTGGGGCTTAGTTGCCAGCTGGGGTTAAATTGTAACACCAGGTCTACGTACCTTATTGCTAATCTTGAAATACAGAGCGTAAGTATGCTGTTTGCAAACATGCAGATCTTTCCTCAACTCAGACTTACTTGTAAGGCACATACTCAAGGTAATATCACTGACAGAAGTCTGTGCAGAGATTTTAGAGAAACGGGAGCCTAGCTACATGTGTCCATTGGAACTTCCTCACATGTAATATCTATATATGCACAGTTGTATGCACTGTAAATACTTATCTCAACTACTTTTCTCTATGGTGCCTGAGTAGCAAATGCAGCAGCCGTCTACTGCAACTTACCTCTGAAAAAGCAGCAGGATCCAGTATCACCATAAAACTGCTTTGGATACAAGTGGGTAATTCATTACTCATCTAATCTCTGGGTGGTTTTTAGGTAGACAAAACTTGGCCAGATGGTGCAGACTGGACCTTAGTCAAGACCTTATCTTTATGCTTCATGAATAAGACATCCAAGAGCTCAGAAGAAAAACACTCACAAGAATCAGCTTAGGAAACAGCTTTTTTCAGTGTCTATGTTTTAGGGAAGTTTAGTCACATCTGACTGTATTCAGTACACGGAAAAAGAAGAAAGTACTACACTGATTCTGTGTAACTGGACACTTCTCAGAGGTGCCAAACCCAAATAAAACTGGAACATACTGTTATCTTACTGAACATTTAGTAGTTCTTCTAATATTCTTGATATTTCAAAATGCTCTGCAAGTCTAGATATTTTAGAATAGTCTGCAATATTGTACTAGCCAGAAAGTACACAGATCACGCTCCACTGAAGTCTGCAGTGATGACCTATTTCTAGTCCTTTACCGTTGCCAATAGGAAGGTGCTACAAGAGAAGAACGAAGGGCAGTGCAAAAAGCAAACGGATACTCCTTCTCTCCCCATGATATCTCCTCCTTTAGTACATCTCTGGACTGTTAAGTAAGGGCTAATCATCAGTTTCTGTCATATATTCAGTCTAGCACTGGCAGCAGAAGCAGTGGTAGGGCACACAACTGTGTTTTACTGCAGTGATGCTGGAATATCACTGAACCGTAATTTCTGCATGATACTGTGCCTGAATCTCAAACATCTCCAGTGACTGTTTGTAGTGAAATGTACCTCAGTGATGCCGATTCTTGCAAGTCCATGCTCAAATATGGCTGTAAATACTCTAGCAAACAGAGAAGCCAGCAATATCAGAAATTCTTTTCCTGCTGCTTTTGATGTCACAGTGCTTTACTGATGCAGTGCTCCCAGGTAGCTCAAGAATTAAAAAGTTTGAAATGTTCCACTACTTTTCTCATTTCAACTTTCACTACCAACACTTTCACCTCCTGATTTCAAAATGGGGACAATTCCATTGCCTCATGTTGTAAAGAAGGCATTACCCAACCAGCAGTATAAGTGTTAATTACTGTGATCATAGTGAAACACAAAATGTTGTGTAAATTCCAGAAATGCTCAATAGAACTTGATTTCCCATGCTGTGTGAAAAGCATCATGCAGAAAAAGAGTCTATTCTAGCAGATTACAAGAAAAGAAAGATATTGGAAAAATGATATAACAGTACAAGTCAGGGAGAAAAATTTACTGAAGCTTGAAGGTGCCTTCCATCACAAATTAAATACCACATAAGGGTCAGCTATACAAAAAGAAGAGGTGGGGCATTAGAGAGAAAGAGGAGAAAAAAATCTCATTCATTAAAGAGGAAAGAGATTATTTCTCTCAAAGTTTTAAATTGAACTTGCAAAATTGATCAGACCTCTCCAGACTCGGAAATACCCTACAGCAATTATTGATCAAGAGCAGTGAATATGCTGCAGACCATGTTTATGTGCCACATAAGAAAAAAAAAAAAAGGAGAGGAAAAGAACTAAAGTGTGTTTAAAACACATTTAACTTTGAAACACACTCAACTGCTGAGTTAACGATTGCAAGAGTTATTGCGGCAATGTGTATGAGGATAGATTATCTTTACGAAAACATACCTGGCTAGATTGAATGCATCATCGATCAAGCCTGCTCGATTACTGACAGAGATAACCTGTGAGAGGCAAGCACAAAAAAGGAACCATTTAGGGTGATGAAACAGTGAAGGTTCACCTATCAAAGCAGATTTTAGGGATGAGAAGAGAGCTTACCTCATGGTTCCTTGTTAGCTGATTAATTAGCAGCCTCCAATTCCTAATATCATAATTAACTCTAAAGTAGCCAGTCTGGTTGATGTTCCCCAGCAACCAACCTGCCTCTTCCAAAGCAGGAATTCTGTGGTGTTCTGGAAACAAAGAACAAGACAGGAGGGGGACTTGGATTTATATTTAGAAATTCTAAAGCAGGTTTCTTAAATTCTCCCCTTCTTTAAATATCCACGAAGGCAGTAAAATTAATTAAAAGACTCACAAAAACATTGTGATTGATTAATAATTTCCTTTATCTGTTCTGATGCAGAGAGACACCAGCTGACATTCCTATGGGGACACCAAGGGTGTTTCTTTTCTCACAAATAGTACTTATGCAAGAGGTGCCCATTTTAAGACTGGTACCCTGATTTTGCCCATGCTAAAATAGCTTTCTACAACCATAACTCAGACAATTCAATGGATGTGCTATAGAGAGAAAACTAAACCTGTAATTTTTCAAAAATAATTCTTAAATGTTTCTGCCCGTAGTCAATGAAGTTTTTATATTGCATTTCAAATTAAAGCATTTCCAGCTGTACAGACTCTAGCCGCTAATCATTGAGAGGCCCCCCTTTAGAACTAGACAAATTAACCTTATACCAGCTAACCCGGTTTTCCAGTTTCCCTTCTTCTTAAGTAATCACTTTGAGGCTGAAAGTCTAAGTTTATACCAGTATTTGCACAGTCAAGCAGTCTACAACTATTTCCAGGAATAGGGATTTCAACAACAAAAATACCTTGAACTCACAACTCACAACACTTCTTCCACTACAGAAAGCCTCAAGTTTCAATGTCTCTTGAGGAAGCCTACAATCTACTAAATTATTCTGACAAAACTGATAATGAACTAGAATTGACTAAAAATTCAGCAACATTTTTTCTACTATAATAAAATTATTTTGTATATTGTTGACAGAAGGAACAGTCTTCTCATGTATTTTTAAAAATAAAAAAGAAAGACATAAAATTCATTTTAACCATAATTCCATCAGGGAATTGTTTGGTGTGCTTGAATTCCCAGAAAGTAATAAAGGGGAAAAAAGTTAACAATATGGTCTTAACAATTCACATGTACTATCTAGTACATAGACTTACTAAAGAAATTGATTTGTTTCAGCCTTTCTTGTAAAAAAAGTAATTTCTGAGGAAATAATAGACAACTGGAACTACAGATAAAAGTTATGCTTCACCCTTGAGTAAATAACTTGAGCAAACACACAAATAACTATCATTTTAAGGTGCAAAAAATACAAAAAGCAGCAAGACCTCAATCCTAAAAATACCTAATTATATGCTTAACTTTAAATTCATGGAGCTGTGTTATGCACACAAATTTAGATAAAGAGCTTCTGGCTTAAAAAGGAAAGTCCTCACTAAGTAGTTCTGACATCATTAAAATCTCTTAAAAATAGGCTTCTCAGAAATATTAAGTCCAGAATAACTCGGTTGTTGCCAATTCAGTTCAATTGTTATTGCTCTTTCAGAATTTGTCTAACTGACTTGCACCAGTTCAATTTAATTATTCTATATGAACAATTGGGAAGCAAAAAAAACCACAACAGACCCCTGGTTTTAGTTAAAACATCAATTACATCCACTTAGTTATCAGTAATAAAGTAGACAAGAAGACACGTTCTTTAGGAGCCAACAAATCCTGCACAAAATGGACTGAGAAAACCAGAGTTAAAGTCCTACACCTCTGTGGGCTTCCCAGGTGTTCCTACTGCTGAAGCACCTAAGCTGCTTTTGCCATGCAATCTGATTTGGAACATGATTTTAACACTGGGTGTCCTTCCTTCCCTCTTTCCTTCCACAGGGGTCTGTTAAACACTGGGCTATATAGCACAGTCCTAAGCAAACCCTCTGAGACTGTTGTACTCAGGTTGTTCCTCTGTTTATACATGTTCTTCCTCGTGCCTGAGGTCAAAATCACCCAGTTGCTCCAGTCTACTTATGGAAGACTTGAATCCCAGTTCCTGTGTAAATCACTGAATCTTACACAAAGGAAAACATTACTGTAGAAATTTACAGAAATACTGTAAAAGACCATAGCGATGAAGTACTTTCCTAGAACAGATATGGATCAAGTATCTGCTGTAAAACAGGGAAAGAAGGAATCTGGATCTGGATCTGGCCTATCCTATTTGTTTTACCCAGTGTGGGGCTGTGAACAGAGCCTGTCACCCCTAAGCCTCAGCTACAACCCTTATCAGCCTAGTGGATTTCTGAAGAGCAACAACAAAAACACATGCTTTTATATCTAGGAGAGACTGCTAAGGGAAACACTGACTTTTAGAGTTTCTCAGGGTCTTCAAGGGGCTGTATGCCACGTGGGGTCAGGAGTGGGCTGCTCATGCATGGCAGAAAATCCTACCATCTTAAGACAGTACTGCTTTCCGCCCATGCTCTACTGTTGCAAACTAACCTTTAAATGTCACCGTTGCTGAAAGCAGGTACTTGTAACTGGTTAATCTCTGCACCTCTGTGACACTTAAAAGCACACCAAATTGGCTATGAGCACATATTAGTCTGTATCTGGGTAAAGAGAATCATAGAATCATAGAATACCTCAAATAAATACATTAAATGAAACATTTCAAAATCAGATGTAATAAAAAAGCTACATATTTTTTTTTATTCTTTGAGCATTTGTTTTAAATTTTGAGCTTTGAAGGGAGGAAACTACTTAGGCTTTAATAGAGTACTGAGTGATATTTGCCAGCCAAATATGACAAGTTCAAAATAACCTTTTTCACAAGTAACAGCCGTGCAACACCTCCAACACATAGTGCTTTAATGGAGAACAGTAAAGTTTCAAAGCCTGATTATTATATAACTGCATTATCGCTGTTTTGGTCAGTTTAAACCCAACCATAATCCCTTGCTATAATTTTTCAGTAAGACCATTCACATGTTGACCTTCTCCTGAAATATAGGGCAGAAATCTTTCATGCCTTTCCAGGTCATAGAAGAAGGTAGTTATTTTAAGGGACTGCCTGATGCATGTGCTTCACATAGTTCTATATAATTTACTGGAATTTGATGTCTGAGTCTGTCAATTCTCTTCTTCACATAAAACAAATTCTTTCTTTTGGTGATTACAGCACTGAAAATTTCTATACACCTGGGCAATTTCTCCACATTTATTAGTTTCCTGTTAAAATTATTATAGTTGAGGAAAAAGGTAGTCATTCAGTTTTAAACCCTATATTAAACTATTCACAACTTTCGAAACAACAGCAAAGATTTCATTTGGGAAGAAATCTTTGATGGTTTTAGTTCACCTCTTAAAATTCAATTTAAAATAGAGTTGTATTTGAGATAAAGGAATTTTTTTTTAAATCTTCTTCCATCAGAAAGTGTTTTTCCATGGCCATGTTTTGTCTGGATGCCTCATAAAACAAAACTGCTCTGAAACTTACAGTGTAGACATATACATATAGGAGACATTTAGGAGGAAATGGTTAATTTTTATGACATTTCTTCTTAAGCAAGAAATCAATTAGGGTCTAATTCTCGCCTTCTCTGCTCTGGAAGTGTGAGACAGTCCTCCAGCTGGTGCTAAATGCACGTGGCTTGAAGTTCTTAGCTCTCCCACCTTTCAAGCAACTTCAGTGCTACCAAAACAAACAGGAATGATGGAAGCCTTCTCCTCCACACAGCAACACGAGCACCTTGTGAGGCAGGTCTGGGCAAAGGACACCCCTCTGCAAGACACTACACTTCAATGCTGACAAGAGCGTGGGCTAAACAGTTCTACTACTGTTTCAAGTGTTCAGATTCACGGTTGCTATTTTAACTCGTCGTTTTATACAACCCCCAGCATAGTAGGAAATTGGTTTATGCTGGTAGAACCCCTACTGGGAGAACAGACTCCATTTTCCTGCAAAGATAACTGCACAAGAGTAGCACAATTTCATGTTAACAACAGCGAGTGAAACTTTTCTGACAAAGAAAATGTTCCATGGGGAATTTCACGACAATCAAAATTTTGTTAAAAGATACTGGCTTTGACTAAATTCTGTAAATTTTATTGCAAGAACTTTTCACATGGAGAGAAGGGAAAGCAGAACGAAAGTTCTTTCCATCTTACTTGCCATGTTGCCATAGCTCCTTGTTGAAAAAAATGTTTTGCTACAGTGAACAACATAATAAATGGAGCACATTAGTAAATGAAATCATGTTCTGTCTCACACATTCGTTCCTCAAACTACTGTTCCATCCATTAACATTCCTATATGATGGAACTACTAATGTCTATGGCAATACACAATGTAAGCTGCAGTCTTCTGTTAGGATCTTTGCTCAGCTGTTGCGACAAGGGCAGTGATTCTGTCTCACTGTCAAAATCGTGCCAGGTTTAAATGTCCTGCATCTCTGGTCCTCACTATGGCTGGCTGAAGCTGTAAAGTGGGACTATGTATTTATTATATGCCACAGTGCTTCCCTTCCTCCCACTTTTCAAAGATGAAAGTGTGAAGCATGGAAGTAACATGGGTCAAGCTCAACACCTGAGTCTCAGAAAGGAAAAGAAAGGGTATTTTTCCAATGCTGCACTAATGCTCTATTCCTCAGTGGACAGCCAGCAAACCCCAGCTAAAAAGCAGCTGCTTTCTACAAAACACTTCATGAAGGAGAATCAGACTGTCAAGGGTCTTACAGTTAGAGATTATCTGGTAGGAGGTGTAATAATATAGTAAGTTGGGACTTGCTATTTGGAAGGCAATTGCCCTGTTGGACTTCCTTTCCTACACCTCATGGCAATCCTGCAGAAATACTAAGAGGACTTTGAATGAGAGTCACTTTACCAGAGGCAGCGAGGTCCATCAGAGGAATACTTCCCTGGGACAAAACAAACCAGACAAGGCATAGGAGGTGCCGAGGGAGGTAGACTGCAAAGGTGTATGAGTGAGTTTAGCAGCGCTTGTTGAGCCATAGAATCATAGAACCATTAACTCTGGAAAAGACCTCCAAGATCGGTCCCCATGTGTTGCCTGATCTAGTCGAGAGGTGGCGTACCTGGTGGCAAGGAGGCTGGATTAAATGATCTCTAAGGTCCCTTCCATCTTAGGCCATTCTATGATTCTATGATCATCAAGCCCAGCTGTCAACCCAACACCAATCAGGACCACTAAACCATGTCCCAAAGTGACATACCTACACATTTTCTGAACGTGTCCAGTGATGGTGACTCCATCACTTCCCTGGGCAGCCTGTTCCAATGTTTCACCACTGCTTTAGTAAAGAATTTTTTCCTAATAGCCAACCTAAACCTCCCCTGGTGCAATTCAAGCCCATTTACTCTCATCCTATCACTAGTTACTTGGGGGAAAAGACCAACATCCACCTCACCACAACCTCCTCTCACGTAGTTGTAGAGAACAGTAATGTCTTCCCTCAGCTTCCTCTTCTCCAGACTAAACAATTACAGTTCCCTCAGTCACTCCTCAAAAGACATGCTCTCCAGATCCCTCATTAGCTTTCCTGCCACTCTCTGGACCCTTCTCAAGCACCGCAATGTCTTTCTTGTACTATGGTACCCAAAACTGAAGAGAGTACTCAAGCCTCAGTCTCACCAGTGCCGAGGACAGGGGCATGATCACTTCCCTCCTCCTGCTGGACACACTATTTCTGATATAGGCCAGGATGCCATTGGCTTTGTTGGCCACAATAGGAACACTGTTGGCTTATGTTTGGCTGGCAGTCCACCAGCACCCCCAGGTCCTTTTCTTCAGACAGCTTTCCAGCCACTCATCCCCAAGCCTGTAGAGCCTGGGGTTGTGGTGACCCAAGTGTAGGACCTAGCATTTGGCCTTGTTAAACCTCATACAGTTGGCTTCAGCCCATCGATCCAGCCTATGCAGATCCCTCTACAGAGCCTTCCTACCCTTAAGCAGATTAACACTCCCACTCAATTTGGTGTCATCTGCAGACTTGCTGAAGGTGCACTTGATCCCTTCATCCAGATCCTTGATAAAGATATTATACAAGATTTGCCCCAAAACTGAGCCCTGGGAGGCGTTGCTTGTGACCAGCCGCCAATTGGATTTAACTCCTTTCACCACAACTTTTTGGGCTCAGCCATCCAGTCAGTTTTTAAGCCAGCAAAGAGAACACCTAAGCCATGAGCCATCAGCTTCTCTAGCAGAATGCTGAGGGAGACAGTGTCAAAGGCTTTTACTAAAGTCCTGGCAGTGTTGCATGGAGGTGTTTCCTACCTGGAGCCTGAGTGCCAGAGTGATCACCCCCAGGGACTGGCAAGGATGCCTCTGTCCACAGTCCTGCTAACCTGCTTGAAACGGATGATAGCTAAACCTCATCACTTGAGGTTAACGTCATTTCTCCTCTGTTTGCAGAAAGGTAACAGCTGAGCCAGTGCTTCCACACTTGGTATGCCTTCAGCAGCAATCTCCAACACCTGCCCATAAGCCCAGGGAAGCATTTGTCTTGTGGGGACAGGCTGAGCTCAAAGCTGCTCCTCAGCTTTTTCCCCCCAACAGATTTTGTGCTGAACCCAAAACACTGTGGACATTATATTCATACATCATTACAGCAACCACAAAAGCAGCAACTTATCTAGGATAAACAGAAAAAAGCGCTGGATCCATGACAGTGCAGAAGTTTGTAACAGCAATGCCAGTAAGAAAGGTTGTAACACTACAGTGTTGGTGAAATCTATCATTTCACAGACCTACAAGACTGTGGCATAAAAAGTGCTGCAGCCATCTTACTGTGATGAGACAGGAAGGCTAATCATGAAAAGTCTTCTTCGTGATAAGTTTATTTTTCAGAGGTTTAATACCTGTCACTCGTCTGAAGATGAATGGCCTCATCCATGGCTATGGAGAGTGAACAGGGAAAAAGGTGGTGGTCTGTGTAGTACTTTGGGAGCGAAAGAGACAGCTCCATTTCACAAGCTCAGAAAAACTGAGTCAAGTAAAAATGTCATCTGATGGCTGGAATATCAATTGATGAGTAGAAAAATGCCTCACTGGGTAAGGAGAAGAGAGATCGGGAAAAGCACTTGTGAAATGAAAAACTTCCAAAGCTATGACTACGTACTTTCCACAAACAGGTGTGGAGAGCTACATGGAATATGAAACATCTTGGAGATTATGCACATTGTCAGGCAAGTTGCCAAGGCCTGGCACTGTCCTCTCTATAGATTTGCTGCGAAGAACAACGAATTACATCTCAAAAAAAAAGCTGCATAGTTGTAATTTCCAGTGAGTCCCTTCCCCTTGGTTCTGTGAAGAGTGGACAGAATGAGCTCTACTACCTGCAGTTGAGATGATCTGATTTATTTGAACTAATCCTGCTCAGCATATTGACCAACCAGTGACCTGCCTGCCTCACTATCTCTAATATGTAACCAGACATGGCCAGGACGAGTAGAGAGCAGCAACCCAAGCATCTTACATGCAGTGGCTCTCACAAGACTGGACAGCAGCTTCTTAATCCTTGCTCATGAAAATGCCATCTGGCATCCTACAATACCTCGGATGAGGTCACAGACACAGTAGCAAAGAGGATGCAAAAATAAGTAAGAAGACTCTTTCATCAAAAAACAACCATCCTTAGTGAACTAGTGCAAGGAAGGGATTGTACTCCTGTGGGAAATTATTATTTAAACTGCCACAGAAAATGAATATTTCTTGATGGCAACACATACAGCTATTTCAAAATTGCCGTGGTTTCATTTCTCTCTGATAACACTGACAATGTTAATTTTATTGAAAAATTTAAGCTATATGCCAAGACACCATAATGATAGACATTAACTTGGACCCTTTTCATTATTGGCAGCTGATATGAGGTATGTGATCAGTATTTAATGACAAACAACAGACAGCTGTTCATCATCTCCTATCAACTCTTCAGGTTACACTGGAAGCTTCTTTAGCACAGCAGGTCAATGAGAAGCCTGCTCCTTCCTAAAGAGGGCATGGAAACCATCCTCATGAACAGCATTTCCTCTAAATTTGAGTATTTGCATTCAATTACACTCACTTGAAGAACAATGTGACCACTCACAATCTTCCAAACATCCTCTGGAATAGTTTGTTTCACCTCCAGCTTGCAGAATTGTTCCCAGACTACTCAGCAGGACAACATCAAAACTGCATCTTCTCCATAAGAGAAAGTCTTCAGGATTCTTCCCGTCCACAAGAATCAATCCTGGAAACCATCCTTTCCAGTCTCTGAATCCCTCCCACATCCCCATGAAACAAACAGAAAATCTCCAGTAATATGACAAAATCATCTATAATAGCCCAAATACATAACAGCACACACGATGAAACATACTGAGTATCTCCAGGAATGTTCTTACTGACTTTTTTTACGTTGAGGAATTCTCCAGCTGAGCTAGACAACAACAAGTAGGAGCAAGAGGACATCCTTTCTGTAGTGGTAAGTTTACAGTCTCACTTTCAACGAGGCACAGCAAGTAAGTGAGTGAGAAAGTAATGAGAAAGGACAAGGATAATGACAATAGATCACAGTGGCATTGATTCGCTACGCAGGAAACTGATGACTCAGAAAGGTTGCTCTTTAATTTCTATACAGCAGCCACCCCAAAATCATTGCTCACACTGGCTATCATTAATTTGTTGATTTCTGGAAAGCATTCCAATAGGAGCAGTAGATCTTAAAAGGAGGTAGTGGGTTTATGGACTTGCTCCTCCACAGCACTCTGCAAGTAAAAGGCAATGAAGAAGCAACTGTGCAGATAATAATGATATGCTGAACTTTCAGGGCAGGAGTGAAGGGAAGGAGGCATGCCATGTACAGGCTAATGAGATTAGAAGAGATGATCAACTCTCTCTGAAGTCAGTGGGAATCTTTCTAGTAACTTCAATGAGAGTTCAATCAAGCCCTAAAGGACAAAAGTCATTAAAGTAGACCTTGAAAGCGCAAAAAGATTTTGAAGTATTCTGGAGGTGTTAATATGTTAATATTAAAAAGTATGGCCAATGAGATATATTTCTGTAAGGTGAGGCAGCACCTGTGTGCTCTGACTTGAGCATGTTTTCCAGGTATGAAAACTGCCCTGGTCCCAGGCACATTTCTGTATCACTACACCATGGGAGCAGCATGTTATATTCCAATTGGCTGCAAACAATCAGGGCAAGGAAACACGTACCTTATGCCCCTAGAAAGTTGGCATACTCAGATTTCCATTGACAGTGTACAATTCACTTCTAGTCCTGCTGGTTGCTAAGCTCTAGGTGACCATTATCTTTTAGTGACTTATAAGAAAGAAAAAAGGGAAAAATCACAGGCTCACACAGGTTTGACTCTTTCCTCTCTCCAGTTAAATTTCAATCAGAGGGAAATCTCTATACCCTTCTAATTTTACAAGAAGAGGTCATTTCTGCCTCTACAGCCCGTGTGTTGGGATACATGGATCCTTCTCTTCCCTTCCATGAATACCACTGTATTCAAGTCTCCACATTTCTTCCCTCACTCTCTTCAATTCCAGTCCAAAACTGTTAGCTGATGTAGCATGAACTGCTAAGGAAACAGAGAAATATTTCATCAATTTTCTATGGCAGAATTCCTCTAGTAGACAATAAAAAAACTATCTAGCCCTAGCTGTCCTCAGGTCAGTAACTATAATGACCATGTAGGAACTGAGGAGGGAGAAAGTAAGTATTAAGCAGAATACTGCACTTTTGAGGTCCAGCATCTGTTTATCTGATAGAGAGAAGAAATACTGTGACAGATCAATAATGAAACTTTTTAATGACAGTAAACATTTCATAGCCTTGGTTCAGACTACGGATCACAGTGTAAAATGCCAGAATTCTAAACACTTTGCATTTACTAAGTCACCCTCATCAGATGCTTTGCTATAAAAAATATTACATTTAACTTTCACCAATCAATAAATTGAATTGCATTCATCAATGATTTGATATATGTTGCTAAATACATAATACTTATCACTTAGGTACACATTTCTATGTAAAAGCTTTTCATTATACTGTCTAACTTCCGTGTTTTGCTTGTTGCTCATCCTCCATTCCTCCTCCCTCCCTTCCCAACTCTCCTATTTTTGTAATTCATTTCAAGTAGCTAAAACTGGGTGCAGAGCAACTACACAATTATGTAGGATCAATTCCAAAGAAACAGTTGAGGAAAACACAAGTATTCTTTATGAGATTCCACTGGGAGGAAAGTTTATTTTTACCTGATTTGTTAGACACCCATATAATTGCCTCTGATGAGATGTGGCTCGTATTTCCTACTGCAATTGTTAATGGAATCTGCCACAAGTAGCTGCAAGACAAAGGAGGGGGAATCTAAGAACAAAAATACTGAACTGATTCTTCTCACAGCAATCAGGGATCATGTCAAAGAAATCAAAACACAATTTCAGTAGCAGTGTAAAGATGTGGATTCTAACAAGTTACTTCAATTTTGAAATGCATTTGCTATTAGCAATAAAACAATGAAAAAGTCGTTCATCTAAAAAAACCACCTAAATTATATTTTACATTTTTCACACACTATCATCACATGAGGGCTTTTTTTTAAGGCTTTCCTAATTTAACAAAACGATTCACAAAAGAGGAAATAATGATTTCCCATGGAAAGAAGAACATTTTTTTACATTTACTTAGAAAAAGACAACCTCCAGGTAAAACATGGTTTGATTTATTGGGACTCTAAAGTTTAAAAAGAACATACTCTTTTAGCAACTTCTTAAAAAGCTATGGTGGGCTTTCATAGCTGCTGGTTTATAAAAACAAAACAAGTGGGATGGATATCCATTTCTTTGCACCATTTATTATCACTTACATGTAGGCAAACTTGACCAAACAAACTATATAGGGATTTAGAGATATGCTGGTGTAATCAGACCCCAACTTCCTTACAAAGTATCACAAACTGTTTCTCATTTGGAATAAATGTTCTAATTTACCTAAGACTTTTATATAACATCTTTATCTCAATAAGCAGAAATTGACTGTATGAAGTCAGTCTTTTTGGGGAGAGATGGAAAGGAAGCATTCCTACACGTCTTCATTATCACCTCTATTCTTGAACTCTCCAAAGTATCCTTTCACTAGCCAGCAAAAGAACAGACAGTTCCCTCACAGGCCTGCCACGTCATTTTGAACACCAGTCAAGAGGAAGCACTCAGAAATTGTACATGTTGTATTTTTGTCTAGGGCTTATGTGTGCACTTAAGCAACGTAACAGGGCAAGAGAATGGCCCAACTCAGACACCATCATATGCTACCACTTTGATACCATTTTAGATTGACTGCGTTAAAATGATGCAAGCATGGGTCTGGGCAAGTTCTTGATGTCCACACCAGCCTCTCCCCTGCTAGTACACACCATTGCAAAGGTAGCTTATGGTACTAAAAAAAATTTGGTTTGCTCCTTTCTGCTTACCCAGAAGCCTGCTCCACTGAACTACAAACATCACCCAAATGTGCCACAACCACAGTCAAAACATGCTGGCTTGTAAGGGCTGCTTTGCTGGCCTCACTTGCGGGCTGGGGGAGGGAGAAACCCCTGTCCTGCCAGCCCTACTGCCAGGTTCAGCTTCTGGCTCCCCACCAATTCATGAAAAGCCACCCGCACATGTCGGGGTTTGCAGAGCTCAGAATGGAACCGCGTGTGCTGGGAAGCACTTGTCCGTGCAGCCGTGATTCAGCAGAGAGCGGGAGATAATTGGAAAACTGTACAGCTGAAAAAGCCATAAGTGATGCTCCAAAGAAAACATGGCATTTACTTGCATACGGGAGAAGAAAGAAGATCCCACATATTTTGGATTCTCTGAATGTTGGTATCATGGAATACTGGGAAAATTGCGAGATCTACTCACGCACTGAGAACACACTTCACATAAGCATATGCTCATGCAGACACTTTTTGGATAATTAAGGATTACCAGCCTGTCCACTCCTTGTGCTGGACGGTACCACCCTCCATAGCACAGCGAGCAGAAAATGATGTCCACTGGTGCATTAACTACTCCAGTTCTCAGTCTGGGGTCTTCACACAAAATTACTTTCACTGTTGGCTTAACTAATATTCTGGACTGTGAACTGGAGTAATGAGGTGAAAACATGTATTCTGTCCTGCTGCTTCTTTGACAGCAGCAGCAACTTCTGTGTTCAACAAGTGAAGGCATTCAGGAGTTGCTGCAAAGTGATGCACCTGAGAATATTCACTACTCTCTTAAATACTTAATACCTTACTAGACGCCCACCAGTTTTTTAGAGTCTATCAAAAAAACTTCTAAGAAATATATCATCTTTAAAAACACGTTTAGTTCTAACCACCCAGCTTTCTGGAATGAAAAAGATGCTGGCAAACGGTGATCAAGAAAAATGAGGCCAAATTAAGCATAAAGCTCGTACATTATTTGAAAGAACAGGAACTTTGGTATATGAAAAAAAGGAAAAAATTGCATTTGCATGATATTTTTGTGACTCTTGGGATCAATTCCTATCGTAAAAGTTAAACTGCAAAAGAAAAGATACTGAAAGCTCACTACGTAGCTGGCTTAAACACATATATACATATACACAAATATTTGTGTATGAACATATACACGGACACCTGTTATTTTAAGAAGGAACTTCATAGAAAGATAATCTGCACATTGTAATATCTAGACAGAGCAAAATTTTACATTACCTTATACTATTATTTTATGTTATTTCCAACTAATGTAAATCTGAAATAAAGACAGACTCTTCTCTGAAAGGTGATCTAGCTGTGGAACACCAAGTCCCTCACCCTCAGAAAACACAAGTGGATTTAGTTGGAAAGATTAGCACCAGCAGATTTAACTTTTATCGCACAAAGATGAGAGACTATCTGATGTTCTCAGCCTTCTACAGAACATCCAAATCTCATCCTCTTGGTTACTGGTTTGCCAGAAAAACCGCAGATTTCCTTTTAATAGACATCTCCAGAAGTCCATTCTAATCACTTTACTGCTGCTGGTCTCTGTATGTTTATCTGCTTTATCCTTCCAATCCTCTTCATTCTCGGTGAAACTTCTGCCACTGCTGCAGAGGAAGCTGTGGCTAACTTTTTTAAATGCATGAAAAGGAGATGTATCTGGCTCACCTTTCAAGATTTTTTGTTACGATGAGAGGGAGAAAAGCATCCTGTTGCATCTGGCCATTCGCTGCCTGCTGCGACAAACCAGTTTCAGTGAAAATAAGAACCTAGCCTTAGATTCTTAGGTGAAAATAAGAACCTAGTAACTAGAGCAGCAGGACTTGAAACAACTCATTTGGATCTCCTACCCTCAAGAATGCGTCTACAGGAGTCAGATGCCTGTTCAGACAGCACACTCAGCACGCGGGTGTCTTGTGTGTCCAATCTGCCTGAGCTGCTGCTGAGGCATCTGCATTAAAATCTGATGACCTTAACAGGGAGCTAAAGGCAGACCACTTAATTGTGGGGAAAATAAAGGCTATTTCGGGAATTTAAGAAACTAACTCTGAGGATGAGGAGGAGATACACCAAATATTGGAGCAGATATGGTAAATATGAACTGTGCTGAACATAATGTTGTCCAATCACAAACGTCTTTAAGAGAGGTAGGAAAGGGAGGTCTTGTTGAAAGGTAGTATAAATAAGCTTTTAACTGTTGATTTACAAATTAGAAACTGTTAATGCGAAATAGTTACATTTAGGTTGACAGAAAAACATGCACAATTAAAGGGAATGCATTGATGCTTTTTTGTTGTTGTTGGTATCACCACATCAATGTATAATACCAAAGTGGATCAGCATCTCTATTTAGCTTAAAGAATAATCAGAGGGACTTGTTTCATAAAGTAATACAATCTTGCATCTGCCAAGGTACATGCAATACTAGAAAGTTAGCTAATTATGCTCTGCTGGGATTATATAGGTTTTTTTGTCTTGAGCATTACACAATGACTACACAGCCACTATTAATGTACTTTATCTCACTCAGAAAATGATCATATTTGTGATGAGTACTTGTTTATACCTTGAATTCCAGCAAATTAGAACTGAGATCCCTTCATGCGCAAATTCTAAGACCATAAAGTATTAATAATCACAATGCCTCACACTTCTGCCTCTGATGACCAGCAACGGTGTTGTAACATTGGATTTTCAGTAGCACAATTAGATGGTTTCCTTGTAAAGAGCTATGCAAAGCCAAATCAGGGCAGTAGTTTATTTTCTCTGCTGACAAAACAAAGATCTCAGACTACTAAAACAGAAAAGAAAAGATTCCTGGAGTTTCACATTTTGCATACCTCTTCAATTACTTTTTCACATTAATGAACATTTTTGCTGAGATGTAAATTCATACATTCTCAAGATTCATCTCCCCAGTAACCATCATGTGCCAAGCTTCCACCCACTGCCAGTAGTCAATGCCATGTGCTTCCAGTAACATTTTCCTTTCTCCGCTAGATTCAAAACCAAACAAAAAGGTTTGGCTATTCCTAGTCATCACTCACATAACAATGAATGTATCTGCTCAATATTCAGGTGCTTATTATCCTTGTCTGCATTATAAAGAGTACACAAGTAATGTGCTTGCTTCATGTAAAGTGATGGAACATCTCTATCTAAAATAACCACAGCAGAATTAGCTTACCGCGAGATTTTAACCCAAGGGGGCTGCTCATGTCTTGTGCAGACACTGGGGATGGAGATTAACAAGGCCTGCACAGAGAAGCAGCCAAAGGAGGGAGTCTTGTGGTGCCAGGATGGCCCTGTTCTGGCTAAAGATTGTGGACAGATGAAGATTGATGACTTCAGCACAATCCTGAAGGCAGATAAATTGCTTCAACACAGAATTCTGAAGGCCACATTGCCCTGAGTGAAACCTTTTGCTTCATTATCCCCAATATGCATATTAAAGCTCACACCTCTGACTATGTTAATAAGCTTAACAAAGCACATGCTAAACATATGTGACTATAGTATTTGACTCTCCACCCAAATCATGCTAAAGGTCACCCCAGGACAGGGGACAGATAAGGTCAGAATATAAAGAATATGGATGGAATACAACTCTGTGGAGAGAAGACCCAGAAGAGACAGCCAAAGGGGTGTCCTCCTTCTGCATCCAAGACAGGGATGCCTGCTTGGTAAGTACTATGCTTTTAACTTTTGGTGAGAAATACCTGGGGTAGTATTTTGCTAGCATTACCATCATATATTAGTGTTATTGCAGAAAGTGAATTTATCAACAGGAATCCCAAATATGCCGTATCTGTGACTTTAATAAATGCCCTATTTACTATCGTGCAAATTGTCTCTGTAAATCCTTAACGGGGCTGACACAGGCAAGTGCCTCCCACAGCCACACACCTTTCACATGCCACCTACATTTTGAATGGGAAAAGAAGAGAACAACCACATCCCTCTCTAAATCCTTCTGCTTTTACAGACTTCCAGGTTAAAGACTCCTAATCTATCCTGCTGTTCTTTATACAGAAACTGTACTTAATCCTTCTTATTATACACCTCTATATTTTTTCTATCTATCATACACCTGGTTACAAAGCCAGGCCTGCCCTCAGTGCTTTGAAGGCATGTCTACCATGGATTAAGAGTGGCATAATTATCTTTACTTCTGCACTCTTTACACTTTTTTTTATGCTCTTTTTCCTACTAATCCCTACTGTTCTATTTACCTGCTTGACAGTGTCTGCACATTGAGCTGATATTTAAAGAAACTTACCTACCAAAATTTCAAGATCTCTTACCTAAGAAAGAATATTTTCTTCAGAACCCACCACTAAGTTAGAACTGTTTTCCCCACATGTATCACCTCATTATTAACATTAATCTCCATTGGTCTTTTTACCTCCACGTAAACTAGCACTGAGGAGTACTTCTGTAATCTTGGTAATTAACATTTGTTTCTACTATCCTCAAAAACCTTCTATCACCAGAAAACTCTGTCACCTCACTCTTCCATGCCCTCTTTCACATGACTGAATAGGAAAAACTTCAGTACACGTTTCTCAAGAATTTCACAGGGTATTACCCTCCACTGAAAAATTCAACCATTTAATTTCTCACTTTTTGCTTATATTTATTAACTGAGATCTTCCCTCTTGCCCAAGTACAGATTATATGAGGAAGCTGGACTTCCAAAATACATAAAGAACAGTTGAAATGAGAAAAGGCTAGACATATCTAGACAGAAAAGACCTCTACTAACAGTCTTAGATTTTATACTTAGCTAGGAAATCAAAGGAGAACCATGACAAGGTAGGAGCCTAGAACAATGTATAGACTTTAGGAAAAAAAAACATATGATTTTTTAGTGCATCTAACAATGGAAGAATATGTGACAAAAATAAAATTCTATGCACAAAAGCAAATTAATCGGCCTTTTAGCAGGATATAATAAGCATAATTATTTTCAAGTGTACTGGCAATCATAGAATGACTTAGGTGGGAATAGACCTTAGGAGATAGAGACCTCCGCTCAAATGTGCTAACTGCACAGGAAAACAGAGTTTCATTGTAGGTAGAATATGAGATCGGAGGAGGATGCACTGGTTGAACATTCAGTGGCATCACATGAAGTCAATCAAGTCAACTGTGGCAAATCATTTACCATCTGCTTTTTCTCCTAGTGTGAAGCATCTACAGAACTACTTTCAGAAAAGCTGAACACCAAAAGCTGTACGTACCTTCAAACACCTTAATAGGCTGAGAAATGAAACTGTGAGTTGTCTAAAGTAGCCCAGGCTGGAAAACCAGAAATCATGTAGTAACCAGCTATCACCGGTGAAATCTCAACCATCAGTCTTCTGTGACTGAGTTTCTCTGGGCTAAATTCAGTTGTGCAAGGTGGTGGCAAATGAGTTGCCGTGGGGTCCTTGAGACATCTGCCACGGGCCATAAGATACGGCAGAACACCGACGGATGCTCCCGCCTGTGTGGCAGCACAAGGTCAAGTAAGAAGCCTCAAGGCACCTCCAATGGCAGCAAGTCACCGGTTCAAGCAACTAAACGGGCCTCTCCCTCCACTCGATGTTGACGATAGTACCTTCCACAACGGTTTTCCCAAAGAAACTTTCTCATTTCTAAATGAAAAGGGCAGATTTTCAAAAGCAAGCTGTTTGTAAGAAAGAGAAGGCTTCAGGCACAGGTTTTCAAATACATTATATTTTACTGCTGAAATATTTTACAACTACTGTTTAAAATAAAAACTTTCAGTTTGTTGATTCAAAATGAATTTCAGCTGGAGATACAAGTTAATTGAAGGGAGAAGTTAAAATGAGAGAAACTGAAATGTACTGAAATTACAGAATGGAGATGAATGTTCTGAACCATTTTTCCCAAATTTTTGCTTTGATTTTGTCCTGATTCAGTACGGAGAAATGTTTTGATATATTGAAAATTTCTGTGGGATGAGAATCCATTTCTTGCTCATCTGTAACACTTACTAATCTTTGTAGCGTACTTTGAGAACATAACAATCCAAGACTTCATATCATTGAAGGATATGATTAAAGCTATTTAACACCGAGACACAGTGAGGAATGAAAATAATTTAAGAGTAGAAAGGATAAGAAGAAGATCCACAAGTAAAACTCACTGGTTAAGATACCTGCCTTCTCATTTTAACCATCAGAACTTAAAATGTAAAATGCCAACTCTCTCTTCAGTTAAAGATTAAAATCTTGTACATCGAAAGTGAGTGAAGTTGAGCAACAAGGTGCAAGGACTCCCAGCCATTAGTTTCCCATTCTCAGCTCTCCACATGGAGAATACTGAAATTTCATGTACACAGAGATATTTCTTACCTGGCTATGAGCCTTCCACATGACCTCATGTGGCTGCGACTTCACAGACAAAAGAATACGAAAGCCAAGTAATGAGAAAATGTGTCCTGTCAGAAAGCAAGTCTTACAGAACCAAATGAAACCTACGAATTTATGATTTGTATTTTCACTTCAGTTTCATATTTGGCTGATCTGCAGAGACATATACAACTAGTGACCAGTAAAGGAAGCACTTAGCTGCATGGCTGCAAAATTTTCTGGCTAATATCCTTAGAGCCTATTATAAAATAAAGGGCACAGAAAGTTGATGATGTGGAGTAACTAAAGGAGTGTGAAGTTTGGACCTTAAGTAAGTGTAGCAGGAAAACTGTAGAGATCTCTCATTTCTTCCTGACAACACAACTGCAATTTCTGTTAGCAAGGCAAAAGAAGGCCCTTGTTTTCAGTGAATTTTAAATATTAAAATATTGGAAGGTTCAAAGACAAATTGCCAACAGATAAACTGAAATTGTATTCAACTGATCTATGAAATTACAAGTCTTGTTGCCATGACACGCGGAAGCATTTACTCCTAGGCTGAGAGCACAAGTAGACGTAAGGTGGTCACCAGGAAACAAGGGGAAGTTGTTGAACAGCACAACAGCTTCAGAGCTTCCTATTACAGAAGGATATCACACATGAAGTAGAACTCAGCCATAACAGGGTAAAATTCTGTAAGTCATGCTTTCTAGAGAGACTGTGTTGGGAAAGATAATTTAAAAACACCATAGAGATTTTCCCACCTTATTATGTACTATAGTATTTCATTCAGTAAAGAGTATTTCAAGTTCCAGGGGAAGCTCATGTGAATATCACAGGAAATCACAGACTTACTACGTGTGATTCTATAGAGTTCTAGTTCTGTTTAATGGATAAGGAGCTGACAATATATTCATGCTGTGAATATCATTCTCACAAGACTGAAAAACATAGAGTTTTCATTAGATTTAATACGTGCCAGTAAAGTGATTGTAGGCTGTGCCCAGAGGCACAACACAAGAGATGTTATTCTCACTCTCACAAGTATTACACCTCCTACGCTGAGCCAGGGTGTCAAGGGATTCCTTGTACCCTGTCAGCATAGAAGATGGCAGATAGGAAGGGAAGATTTGACTAACTTTGTACCAAAGACAAGCACAGGGTGAAAAACTGAGAGCAATTTGAAGTAACTGAGATAAACTGAGCACAGCTTGGAGGTTTTCATTGGTTATCGACACATGCCCAGTGTGATCTTAATTCCTATGTTCAGAGTAAGATCAAGAAGTTTAGTGCAAGTGACAATAAGAAACAGGTGAAAAAATTGGTAAAGGTAACTAAGTTGGATTCCCCTACAAGTGGGATAAGAAAGCAGACAACAGCAGACTTTTAAATCAAATCAGAAGTTGCAATTAGACAAGCTGAATTTAGAGAGGACAGCACTTAGGTTTTATAAACTGAAGAAGGCCTGCTGGTGTCTGAATTGGACAGGACTTTCCCCAGTCCTGCAGAAAGACAAATTATGACAGCACTGTATGTAGTGAGGAAATTAAGAGAGAAGACACAGTAAATGTGCCACACCAAATTAATTGTGGGACGCAAATTAAGGGTTTCCTGGACTTTGAGGAAAGGAAATGGTGCTACGGTTGGGATCCTGGGATTCCAGGAGTTCTGCCCTCACCCAAGACTTACAGACTGGCCAAGAGGAAAAAAATAAGCTACAGAAAAAAAAAAAAAAGGCAGTGAAGTTAGTGACTACATGATCCAACTGGAAAAAAACTGCAAGAAAAAGACTGAGGTCAAGTTTACTCCAATATCATTCTGGACTATGCTGGGCAGAGGCATCTAAAACCCCTTTATAAAAACAAGATAAGAATTTGGATTTTGCTAGACTCTTTGAATTAAAGACAGTGTTCTGGCCTAGTCTTTAGGGAGCTCTGTCTGACTGGAATACAGACTGCATTTTCTTCATCCATGAGACCAGGTATAATCAAACTAGGGGGCCACGTAATACACCTGTGGTATTTTCTAAGCAGATAACAAAATTCTGAGGCCTGTGTTACTCAGTAATTAATGGTCCTCATGTTATCATCTGTACCCAAGAATGTCAAAACCAAACTGAGCTTTTCATATTAGTTTCTTCTTTCTCACTAATGCCTAGGCTATGATGGAATTCAACTTTTTAGTCAGAGTAACCCACCGACCAAGACAATCCAGTGGGACCAACTCTTGACAGGTGCTGCCAGGCAGAGAATGGCTTGACCACTTGGTAGATCTGAATGGGCTCCACATCTGAGGCGTCAGTCTTTGAAGAGTATTGCAAGTGAACTTAATATGAACAGAAATCAATGTGTAGAGTACTCTTGCCTTTTAACTACTAAGATTTATCTACTTTGTCTGATGTTTTCAAAGGCTTCGATCAGACAGGTAGTTGGATCCACCTAATATATATTTCAAAGAGAAGCAAAACTTGGGGATTTGGAAGATATTTGGAATTATGGGCCTATTATAATTTTGAATACAAAGTATACTTAGCTACATACATGGAGGAAACTATCAATAATTTCCATAGTTTAGATAAATACTTAGAATTGTGTGAGAGGTTGACTAGGAACATTATAATCTAGTCTTGAAAGATGCCAGAACTTCTGAGATGACTTCCTTCTCATGGTAAGCCTTTTTCTTTGCAGTTCTGCCTCAATATAGCTGCTAATTTTATATTATGTCTATTATGTATGCTTTCATTTAGAAACTCACGTATATTCTTAATACTCATGGTATATTCTTAAATAAGGTTGATAGTTGCTTCTAAGAGCAACTATTTCTAGGACAGATCATGAGTCTTTTATTTTTTTTTTTGCATAAGGATCTACACACAAAGATATTGAGGAAAAATATTTTCAATGTCAATACAGTATTGCTGGAATGTATTTTAGAGACAGGCATTTTAATACAATCATTGACACTATAATTCATCTGTAGTAAGAACAGTGATTAACAAGTTTAACAGCAATGTATTATGGATATGGATTTTGTGCTTTTCTTTTTATTCTGCTGTAGTCCTAATTCGTCCTGGATTTTACAAGAATCTTTGGAATAATTTTCAGCCATAAGTAAATTCTAAAGCTGAAAGAGGAAAAACAATTTAGGCTCTTCAGGAGCCCTTTGCCAAATATGATGACCTTAGCAGCACAACAAAACCATGAAGTCCCAGCAATAAGAAAAGGTTTCAGCCCTGCAACAGTGGCATCAGCATGAAAGAGCCCAAGTGTGGCTCTGCACTGCGTGACTGCCTTAAGATGACAGAATGCATATTCTGTTAGAAAACAGTTGTATGTCTTTGGCCATCCCATATAAATCCCAATCTCCTTTGGTCTGGTTGCTTTTTTTAAGAGTGGATACACAGTAATGTAAAATAATGTAAATTATTTTCAATTAAATTACTCAGTTTGAAAAAAAAAACACATTGCACTGTCTGATAATAATATAATCTGATTATAATTATCTGATTACTAAACCTTCTACAAAGTTCTGTGTAATTCAGCTTAACATTTCATACTAAAATAAATTACAGATCAGGTGGTTATAAATATTATGGGCCTCTTTAAAATTGACTCATTTCAGTGTCAGTGCTAGCAGAGTACCTTACTAAACTTAGAAAAATATTGTGGGCAAAGAACAAATACTACAAATTCTTTGCCATTACATGCCTGCTCCTCCTTGCTTAACATTTTGTTTTATACGAAAATATAAAAAAGGCTTCATTTTCAAAAGTGAAAAGCAATTTTGGGTGCTGAGTCAGAGATGGATAGAAAGAAGCTGACTTTAAGCTGTTTTACAGCTGCCTCTTTACCATCCAATAAAGGCTTTTAATCTCTCTAGCATCCTCTGTTCCATCTTGCACCAGTGCAAAATGTCCTTGCAGAACTGCTCATGTGGTGCTGATCATGCAAACTCGATCTCTGTGTTGTCCTTTACCCATGAGCATAGCCCCTCAACTCCAGAGTGTAGATCTTAATTTCTCTGAATAGAGTGGAAGGATCTGTTATGGGCTGAGAAGGGACTCCTCTAGTAGGAATTAGAGTAGCATTTTAGCTTCTACAATGCTCCAATATGTTCTGAAATACTTAAATGTCAGGCATTTTTCAGCGTATTCCAATGTTCAGTTCTGTTTTTTCCTCAGAATATTGTGAATTTAAGCAAGACTAAAACACAATTCCTATTTTAGTCTCCTTAAGAGTCCCCTATCAAAGTATTTCCTCCATAAAATCTGAGATTCTACTACAGAGCGTGAAGGCTCAGATAAATGGATAAGGAAAAAAATCCATTATTAACAACTTAAGAAAGCAAAAGAAAGAAGAGGCAAAAAAGGAAGCATGTTAGTAGTTTCATCCTCTGATCTACAATGGGGATTCCTCATCTCTGATATTCACAAAGCCAACAAAATACGACATTCATCCACTTTCATCCCTCCCATCACCCTTGTCTCTGCCAAATGCTCTATAGGCTTTCCCCTCTCTGCTCTTTGCTTCACTAAAGCCCCCACCTTAACCACCTTCTCCATTTCCCTGGCTCTCCGTATTTGCCTATTCCTGCCACACAACATTAATGCTCCCAGCTCCCGCTCACCTCCACACCCTGGCACACAGCATTCCCTTTCCCTCCCCCTGCACGTTAGCCAGCTTTCCCCCAGCACTCCTGCCCTGCTTCTCCTCTTCACCTCCCCGTCTCACTCTGAATTAAAGCGTAGTGTTGCCCTCAAGTACCTGCTCCTTCTCTCACCACCAAGTTGATTTAATTAATGTGAGTTAACGAACTAGTTTGGGTATCTATCAATTTCTGTTAGCATTAGCAAGCAAGATGAGGAGCGACATGGTGTGCAGGTAACGAAATACAGCAGCAGCTTTCCCCTGTCAGCCTAACTTCTGTCAGGATACAAACGCTGCCACTGCACAGGAAGCAATGACGCAATACACCAGTTTTGTCTCCTTTAGCATTCTGCAAATTCTAACACTGAAAGCTGCCCATATCCCGCACAAAAGAATGGCCTGGAAGTTTGCCTAGTGAGAAGCGTTTCTCGCAAATGGAAGCTGTGAAACAGTTTTGGAAATAAAGTGTTAAATTACAACTGGCATTTGCTAGCAGCAAAATCTTGCTGAAGAGACATCAGCAGAGATATGTGCAGGAACCAATTTTAAGAGCACTTCTTATTCTAGTTTAATAATCATGTAACAATCAAAAGAGACATACTGCAGACTTCCCAGTGCCTTAGAGAACAAAAAAAAATAAAATCCTATTGCAGTGGGCAGTATTGGGCTGGCAAACACTGGCACCCAGCAGCAAAGGCTCTCCTCCCACAGGCACCGCAGGCAGGCAGGCAGCCTTCTGCCAAGTCGCTGGCAGAAGCAGCTTTTCTCTCCCTGTCCATTCGAGGGAGCCACTCCTGGCCCAGCACTGTCCTCTCACAGGCTGCTGGGGTTAAGGACTGTCCCTGTGCACGCTGAAGGACAAAGCCTGTTGGTGTCATGGAGCTGTCCTCTAATAAACACCAGTGTGCATGTAAAGAGGAAGAGCTGCCCACACCTTCTGGTTCTTCTGCAAAACCAAGTATTTTCAAGTCCCTGCTTGACCAGCAAGAAAAAAAAAAAGGTTAAATGAATATCTGGCTGTGTTCACGCAGAGTTCCATGCTTCACTAAGGATTCTTGATTTTTTAATCTTGGTCCTGATAAGTCCGTTTCTCCTGTGCCTAATATCAGTACCTTCCTCTCCTGAAGCACACTCCTTTCATCATTATTACAGATGATATAGAGGCACTCAGGTCAGTCAAGATGAGCCAGGGCACCACAACTACTCTCTAAGCAGCAACACAGAAGTTGTTTCTAGGAGAAATGCAGATAAAAGCATAATCTTTCAGGTATAGTAAAGATTAAAGGCATAACAAGAAAACACTCCAAGGACATGGGAAAATGGAAGATTAGGGGATATTTCCCAGAGACAGAGAGGCAAATGAGTACTTCTGTTTATATTTTGTTAGTCCTTCTTCCTCAGGAACAATATTTGTCCATATAATGGTCCTTTTTATTACACAATTAATACTACATATGCTGCACTATTCTGCAATCATTCTAAGAAGATCTCAAAGATACTTATCAGCATTCCCCTTGTGCTTCTAATGTTTTGGTTTGTGTTTAACCAGCACCTCAGCTGATAAGTGTCAAAGTAAGTTCCTCATCACTGCTCAAGTGATAATGTCATACAAATAAGTAAGAATATGTATGGCCATATCCAAACACTTTTACTATTCAGATAATTATCAGTAAAAGGACAAGCACAGCCCTTTTTCTGCAAAGCTTGAACAAATGAGCTTTGTGTAGGAAATTCAGAAAAGACTTAAAGGGAAATAAATTCTGCAGTTAATCATTCCTCTTGGAGTGACTGCTGAGCAGCTCTGCTGCCTGTTGTAAAGTCTTTCACTTCTCATAATTACGACATGGTGTTAGACCCATTAGTCTGTACAGCTCTAGTTTTGCTGGTCATGTCCCTGGCTTGCACCATTTGACTGAATTTTCCCTAGTCCAGCCACACAGAGAAAGGCACTGAGGACTACCACACTACAGCATGTATGAATACCCTGTCTGTATTCTGATTTGTACCTCTTCCTTCTTTTTTGTCTTTCCTCACAGCTAGCTGTGTTCAACACCTAGCAAGACATTTCCCTTTAGGATATTATCATGAACAACCAAAGATTAGCTATGGAAACTGTGTGCATGATAAGAGCACTATATAAGTGAATATTATCTCAGCAACATGAACTTAATTATTTTGATAACATTGGAAAGGTTATTTCTCCACTTTTGAAGAGACAAGCTCTTCATATTTTTAAAAGGCAAAACTTATAACCAGAAAGCTTTGGTCTGCTCTTCAATACAGTCTATAAAAGGTTTATGGATTTCATCAGAACTGATTGGTTTATTGTCTAGACCAGAGATTATTTTTCATAAGATTTCTTGTCATATCTGTGAGCTATTCTTGTAATGATGGATGAGACTGGTGCCTTAAAATCATCATTTTCTCTGTCAGCAGGGAAACCCACTGAACCCTGTCAGATGGAATATCACCTCTTCCCCTGTAGCCTTATAGTGCAAGGGTATAATCCATTCTCACGGGGGTACACAGGAGTCCAGGACTGAACCTACACATAACTAAAGGACTGTTATTTGGGGGAAGAATAAGAATTACACAGTTATTACAGGAGTTTAAAACTTTTGTGTGGATAAGCTGAAATTGCTACTAAAACATTGCACCAGACACAGGTTTCAACATTCAGACTGAATCTGGTGATTTTGACCCTTCAGGAGTGGTGTTCCTAGAAACGATGCCTGGCATTGTTAGTTTTATTCTCTCATAAAATGAGAACTATGATTCACGTGAAGGCATAAGTGTCAAGTAAAATCTATATTCAGTTTGCAAAGAAACAAAATTGTATACCTTCTAGAATTTGAGGCCAAATGTTAGAGCTTAGCATGCCATATAGTTGATTCTACGCACACAAATAAATCACAGTTTATATACGTATGGCCCTTGAAACACATTTTTCCGCAGTTATAGAGACAGGGAGTCCAACTGTACATGAGATGGGAAAATCAACTATACGTAATCATTCTCTTCTGCAGCAGAATTAAAGACACTTATGGTAATGGACTAGGCAGAATTAGTAGTAAAATACTGCCACAGCTACCAACAATTTTCACTTTTACCATTTATCACTTAGAAAAATCTGCTTGCTGTTCCTACATTCCTCTATATGATTTCAGAGAGATAAATTAAATACGCTGCTTCACATTTCATTTTTAACAGTTAATTGCTGCATAAATACATAGCATAAAGAAAAGCACACACATTTTATAAAACTAGAATGGTTGTGAAATATTCAGTTGCTTCTTCATTTACATTTGTTATGCAGCAGATACATCCGGAAGACCTACTCTGAAGTGACTTTTTCTAAAGTAAAGCTAAGTTAAATTTGCCTAGAGAGGGTCTGAACCAGAAGTTTAAACTCCTCATCACTTTGAAGGCGATATAACTGACATTTATTGCTGTGCCATGCCAAACTGCTGCCCCACCTCTGGATGACTAAAGACTACACGGCAGATGGATGCTTTAAGAGCCTTCCCTGGAGCCTTCTAGCACATATCATGTTGTCTGTTTGGAGGATAAACTCCTGAAAAGACCTGGACCTGTACATTATTCTGTTTGGTGCAGTTCTACTCTTTATGGGGCTTAAAATGATCATCACGATTAATCCATAGACAAACTACCCAAAGGAAGCCAATGTTGCTTGCCCTGCAAGAGCACAGCCTCAAATGTGACGTAAATACCATTTGCTCCCTGTTATTTACAATGCCTACTATGGTTCCTCAGGGAGCCTTGTGTCCAACATCTAATTCACAAGTCACACAGGAGAGATGAGCACATGGACTGTGAATTAGGACACCAATACCTTACACCCTCAAAGCCAGCAGGCTGATGGTATGTATGTGTATAGATAAGATAGATGGATGGATGGATGGATGGATGGGTGGATGGATGGGTGGATGGATGGATGGATGCTTTCACAATAATTGAAGCAATACTGACTTTTCCAACAATAAAAACCCCAAAACACATACACAAAACCCCTGAAATATATCTAGGTTATTGCTAGCAGAAAGACTAAGCTTATTTCAGTATGCTAGTTCTGTTTTTCTACTTAATTTGATGGTATGAAAGGACATTTAATGATACAGAGCCATTGTGAATAGCAAGCTACATGTGCCTGTGGACAGTGCCTCAATGAACTGCATGATTGTTGCAACACTCTAGACACTAATTTACAACTAAGACATAGGTCTTTGAGATAAATTGGTGGCTGATTTTTGAAAGGTGAAAGGCATAGATAAGTTTCACCTTTTGCTAAATGCATACAGTTCCCGTTCTTTGGTATTTATACTTATATAACGTGACCTTCAAATAATTTCAACTGGGAAGCAATAAATTGGCCCCATCATCCAAATGGCTGAACTAAGCATCCCATCTGTAAAGCCTTCCTTGGGCAAGGGCCTTCCTTCCCATTTGTGCTTAAAAGTACATGGAAGCACAAAGGAAAACAAATCCAAAGGGGGAAGAGAACAAGAAAAAGACTTGCCAAAGAAGATCCACAGAATATGTACTGTACTGCCTATTAGGACAGTAAATTCCTGGTAGGGCTCATGCTAGCATCTTTCTCTGTGCTCTCCACAGCACTAAATCTTGCTTCCAATGTTCAGAAATTATAATTTTGATAAAATCTGCAGACAAAATTTCCTAAGAAACTCAGCATAACTTGCCCTGCTGGTATAGAACACTGCCCTTCCATGTACCTCAAAATACAGTTTGAATTCCAAATTAATGTTACATTTGAAAATAAAAGTCTAATTCTCACCTGTACTGGGTTTGCATGGCAAGGTTTTGGTAGCAGATCAGGCTATGGTAGGGGAGGAAGGTTCTGTGAAAAGCTGCTAGAAGCTTCCCCCAAGTCCACCAGAGCCAATACCAGCTGGCTCCAAGATGGACCCATCACTGGCCAAGGCTGAGCTCATCAGTGACACTGGTAGCATGTCTGGGATATTATTTAAGAACGCTGTCCCCTTGCAGCCCATGGAGGTTAACGGTGGAGCAGCTGTCCATCTGCAGCCATGGAGGACCCTACAGCAGAGCAGGTGGATGCCTGGAGGAGGACATGATGTTCTGGGAAGCTCACACTAGAGCAGGGTCCTGGCAGGATCTGTGGACCAATGGGGAGAGGAGCACACACTGGAACAGGTTTCTTAGCAGCACTTGTGCCCCTGTAAGGGACTCACACTGGAGCAGCCTGTCCCTGAAGGACTGCACGCCATGGAAGGGACCTACGCCGGAGGAGATCACAAAGAACTGCAGCCTGTGGGAAGGACTCAGGCTGGAGAAATTTGGGAAGAGCTGTCTCCCATGAGAGGTACCTCACACTGGACCAGGGGAAGAGTGTGAGGAGTCCTCCCCCTGAGGAGGAAAGAGCAGCAGAGACGTGCAATGAACCGACAACAATCTCCATTCCCTGTTTCCCTGCACTGCTCAGAGGGAGGAGGTAAAGAAAATCAGGAGAAACATTAAGCCTGGAAAGAAGACAGGAGTGGATAGAAGGTGTTTAAGATTTATATTTTATTTCAATTACCCTATTTGATTTGATTGGTAATAAATTAAACTAACTACCGCAGGTTGAGTCTGTTTTCGTTATGATGGTAACTGGTGAGTGATCTCCCTTCCTCACCCTGCCCCACTAGCCTTTAATTTTATTTTCTCTTTCCTGTGCAGCCAAAGACAGGGAGCGACAGAGAGGTTTTGGTGGGCACCTGGCGTCCAGCCAGGGTCAGTCCACCACATCACCCCTGGTATTCCAGCTTAGAAAACATTTACATATCCATTAGTCTTTTCTCACGAATTATAACTATTACAATCAATACTGAATACCTAACAAATCTATTTAAGAAAGTCTCTATCATACTTAAAAGGCTTACACATCTCAGTTTTGATCAATTAAAAAACTAATAATCTCTGAGTAACAAAACCCACTCACATTATATTACATGTAAATACATTTGCACAAAAAAATAAAATTCGAATGAACTGCACTGAACTGTGAGTTATGAACACTTCCATCAGTCCACATTCAACCGTTTTATCTCTTTTTCACAAAGAAACTAATTTCAGCCCAGAACTTAAACAGATACTTAATACCCTGCTCAGTTGTTCCAATATAGCCAGAAAAACAACTATTTACTCTGTGTCATGTTTGAATTCCATAATTATTCATGTTCTAAAAAAAGATAAGGAACTTCTAAACATTTTCCAATAAATGCAACTACATTTCTAGGCCTTCCTCAACAGGAATATTCTATAAGCTCCAGACATGTCACTCAAAATTTGGTGTCAAATTTTATCTTTTAATGATTTAAATCTACTCAACAAACACAGAGTACTAAAGGTTGACAGCATGCCTTCTTTTTTGAATAGGTGAACACAGAAGCTTCCAAAGCTATCTTGTAATTCTCTAGCATTAGCTCTATATTCTTGGCCTTAAAATATTATGCCAAAACTGCTTTAAACAATAAGATAAGGATTTCTCAGAATCAGCCAGGAATGTCAGCTTGTCTCTGAGATGAAGGAAGTGTGGGGAGTCAGCTGGGAGCAGGAGTGAAACAATCTAAGAAGTGGAAAAAGGGCAGGGATGACTAAGTGCCTGCTGATTTCATGTAACAGTCCCCCTAGGACCAGTTCAGCTGGCTTAAAAAATGGAACAGCTGGAACCCCCTGCCCTGCACAGAGGTCCAGTTCAGCTCTTGACTGCTTCCCAAGTTTAAGCGAGTTACCTGTGTGACACACAGTTACAGCTGCCTACTCAACGTATGAGCACAGAGAGGTCCACTCCAAAGAATTACTTAAAAAGAAGTATCAGATCTTCCAACCACATTCCAAATTACCTCATGGAGTGTGACAAAATCAGAAGAGGAGAGGAATAGATATGTGATCTAAGACATAAGATGTAGTCACAGAGAAAACTGTCAGGATGCAAATGGGTACATTAAAAGCTTTATCTTATTGTTCTAGTACTCAAATGATTTTTTTCAATTCTTTTAACTAGTCTCATCTTTACTACAATTCAAATGGAAGGGTCACACATGCTATTGATACCAAGTAAAGCCCAGAGATTGCTAAAGAGCCATCATCCCAAAAATACACACACGAAACATTTTCTTAAACAACTACAGCCTCTTGAAAGATATTAATTGAGAAATATAAGTACCTGTTGTCTCCAAGGGCAGAATCCTTGGGTTTAGTATCACTATTATAAACAAAACGCTCTTGAGTGATCACTATGACATTGTCTGTAGTTTCATTTCCCAAGATAGTGATAACAGGATAACCCATCTGTAGTGTCCACTGATCCATTACTTCTTGGATATTTACAGATTTTCCAACTTTTTTTAAAGCCTTCAAGAAAAAAAGAAAAGTTTCAATCTGTTGAAGCAGTATCATCATCCAACATGTACAATCCTTTATTTTTTTGTCCCAGCGACATTAGTTTTTCAGGTTTAAACAACCATCACACATGCACACACACACATTTGCACCCAGTACAGCAGTACAGACACACTACATAATTTAACCAACAGTCTCCACATAACTTAAAAATAAAAACTGAGCAATCTTGCCAGAGAGAAGAGTTACAGTCAGAAAGTCATGTTTCCTGTATCGTTGAGGCACATATGCTGTAACAGAAGAAATAATCTGCTTCACAGGATTTTAACAAGAGCCACAGAAATACTGTGTGGCCATCTCCAAAACATAGTCTCGACCAGTTAAGGTTAAAAAAGACTCAGTATTAGTTGATCTAGGGTACCTACAATAAGGTATACTCAAAAGGCCTGATTTCTAAATGGACAGAGCTTCTCTGTTCTGAAAATCAAATTACTAGTTATTTGAAAATACTTTCCCTCGTGTCCAAAGTGAGGTCATGTATACAAAGATATTCCCAGTTCATTCATAAACTGCACCTGTCATAACAGAGGATTAATGTGTTCATGTTTCATATTGTAGGTCAAAAAAAATGCTGTTTTACAAGTGGATTTTCATCTGAAACAAGAAGATACTACAGCATCATGGGAGATGAGACTGGGTATGAGGAGAATGACAGGCATCATTTGTTCTTCAGTGACAAGAATGTCCCTAGCTGCCGAGCAGTCCTAGATCAGATTGCACAATCTCTGATGAATACAAGCAGAACCCAGCAAGAAGTCCCCAGAACCGAAGCTGCAATTGCAACGCATACAATAAAGCCATAGGAGTTATAGACCAGAATACAAGCTCGGTTTTGTTCTGTTTCATTAGCTGTGGGGTTCTTTCAAGATTGTGTTCATCCCTCTCACCCCCCATCACCCATAACTGTCCTAAAGGCTTTAACAGAGGAAGACATCAGGTGAGAAACAAAAAAGAATTTGCAATTGCATTCAACTTCAGATTAAGACACAGATTTAAGAGTCAGACTGTATGTTATGCATCTCAATTCTCATTAACAGTCACTGCATACACAGCATCCAGTTCAGTTGCCCTCATACAGGTGGCTATTCTCCTTTGATCTTGACCTGCCACTCCAGAAGAGTTCAGATTTCCTTACAGATCTTATGTGAAATCATTTACACCCACCTGAATGACTTGAACACCCTACTGCACCTAATGTAGCACTAGTTATCTATATTTGAACAACTGTCTCGAGTCCCTAGTCAACAGTCAGTGGTCTGAGCTCATTTTAAAATAATAATGTAGTGGCTAGTCAACTGAATTGCTCTCTATGCTCTGCTGACTGCATCTACTGGATTTCTGTGACTCAGTTTTTCCTATTCACCAAGCATCAAATGAGGTGTTGTAAAATATTCAACACATCCTTGCAGAACTAGTGGACCTACAGCAGACACGGTTATCTCACGTGGCAGCTGGAAGCCAGGTGGGATAAAACAAGGAAAATATTGTTAGATGTCTACAAACCGGCAAGTGAATTCAATTCTTATTGACAACAATTGGAGACTGGACAACTAGCTTATATGTATATACTTTCTTGTCTAGATAAAATGCAGATGTCTTCACCTCCAGCTAAATCCCTGCTTTGGTGTCAATAGTTACAGCTAGATTACCACGTTTACACATAGCTTGAGTTGGTACTTGTGCCCAAACTCTCTTACTTCATACTCTACACTGGCTTTCTTTATTCTGGAATGCCCATACCAGTTCTGTAGGTGAGAAATTAGGCATGCTTGGCTCATTATGAAAATTAAACTGGGCACTAGAAACTCAAGCCAAGCTTGGACATAGTAAACAAAGGTAGCATGGACATAGCAGCTGTAAGTCTCAACAGCATGCCAAAGGTTACAGTAAATAGTTATCTGTTTACACCAAACTTGAAAGCTTTAATAGTTTTGTCCTTCACACAAATCATAACTCCATAGAAAACCACAAACACACCTGATGTAAACGCCAAAGCTCAGCACTTTCATGTGCTTTCCAGCTTATGGGCCTCAGCGTGCTGCCACTAAAGTCAATGACAGCAGATTCCATGAAGTATCTTTTACTACACATCAGTGATGCAGCACAAGGAAGGAAATATGTTCTAACATAACAAAGAATAGAAATGCTGCAAAAAACATAATTTAATCTTGCCACTGGGTTAACTCAAGCAGAATTTCTTTGCAACAATTTTTGTATTTGCTCTGTGGTCTGAAGATCTCAATATGCACCATTCACTCCTAACCTCACCAAGCAAAATACCACAATAAATTCCTACCTCTCCCTCAGTGCAATAGATTAAAACATTTTACCTTTGACAATGTGTTCCAGAGATCATTTCTGGCTGCATTGCCATACTTGTGAATGGTTAAATAGTCCTAGAGAAATAAAATAAAAATACAAATCAGTATCACTGTACACAAGCCAAACAACTAGAGCTGTGAATCTCTGCTAGTAGAAGTTAAATCACATCAATGTTTGCATTTGTCAGAAATCTGGAAAGATACAACATGTTCATCCTAAGGGAATAAATAAACAGTTTCTTAAGCTAGTTTACAATGCAAAAATTGTTGCTAAAAATGTCATTCACAGCATTCAGTGCTCTTCCTTTTCTGTGTAAGTCATTCTATAAGCTAAATATTTTGAATATACATTTAAAACACTTATCTAATCTCAGAAGGGACTCCTACGTAATTCTCGGCAATGAGAGGAGAAGCTGCTGTTAACACAGTTCCAGGTGCTATTTTAACAGGTCATTCTGCATCTAGTGTCAAAAATTTGCTCACTCGGATGACAGCTAGATCTGTTACAAAAGATTTAACTGAGCAATAGCCTACCTGAGCAACACACTCTTATCTAGGGAGATCCTGGTGCTTCACTGTCAAAATACATCATACAAGCAATGGGGTCTGTAACAGGTTATCACAAATGCTCCCTGAGAGGGGGAGAGGTGGAAGGGGGGTGATGGGAACCCAACTCCGTGCTTGTGTGTGGTTTCATGACACACATGACTCAGGGTCTGAGAAGGTTATAAATTGAATGCTTTCACTTATTCAGCAGCAGTTTCAATGACTGAGTGTTGATTCTCCTCCGACAGCAACCAGAAAGATAATTCCTGATAAGCTATCATCATATTAAATTAACTTCCCAAATTAATAGTTTAAGCATATGACCAGGTTAGGTCTGGGCCTTTCAGGCATAAAACGCTTCCAATTTTTAATAGCATCTGGAGAGACAACACTGTTATTTTCCCATCCTATGCTCCTAGACAACAGCTCATTCAATTAGAGAAGTGAAATTCAGCAATGATTATTTGAATAACATACATTTCAAGCACTTCGACTGGAAGAATTAAGTAAAAAAACACATCAGAGGTTGTAAATCAATGGGTTCTCTTGCCATTTGAATTTCTACCATCTTAACTTTACACAAAGGTAGAAGACAAACCCTAATTTACAGCACAATGATAAAACTGGGATAAATTTGCTGACTCTGTTATCTGTGTTTTGTGTGAAGTAAGGTACTTTGGGAATAATTAGTATTTGGAAAGCAAATTTTCTGATACACAAATTGCAGCACCTGTGACAGATTTAGTCCTTGTCAGCCAACTCATATTAAAACAAGCAGCAACTCCCATTTAATCACAGGCTAGAAAGGCTAAATGAGAACACTGACTCTGTAAATGCATTACTGAGTCTTACCAACGTCATGAGGCTAACTTGGAAAAAAGATAGTATTATATAGGTTGCAACTATAGCATACTATGCATCCATTTTGTCTAAAAATACAGAACCATTTAAGGCACAGTGCTTTCAAAGCTAAGGAAGCTGAATTGCAAATTAAAAAGCTAAAATAGGAATAAATAAAAGTAGGACAAGGTAAATAAATAACAGCAAATATACATGCGCATTCTAAGCAGTACTAGAAAAAGCTGCATGTATTGGTCCTTCTGAGAGTTGCTTTCAGAATTGTTACACAGCAAAATAAAACGGTAGGAATACTTGAGGATTTACTCCATCCAGGCAATAATCCTGTTTACCAATCCACTACAAGACATTAACTTTGACTTTTACATTTTATTTTACATGCACTCAGAAGGACTGCAAAGAGATGGAATTCTGCCCTTTTCTTTTGTTTTTTCTTCTCTCAGTACACAGATTGAGAGGTTTAGATGTGGCTCATCACTCAGTTAAGAAAAACTTATTATCCTCCATTGCAACATATTTATCACAGAAAGGAAAACAAAAGGAATCCCAACACTTACAATGAAGTAAAAAAATTAAGTGATAAACACAACATAAGAGTATAGCCCTGATATCACACAACTTGACCATCCATTTTTTTATTATTTCATGAAAGTTGCATTGCGACCATATACAGAGCATCAAACTATGGGTGTTATCACACACATACTACACAATAGTCCTCCTAAGTGACAGTGTACATCAAAATATCCTTTCAAAAGCAAATTTACATTGCAAACCAAAATCTGAGTGCATCTTCCACAGGCACAAGAGCAAAAGGTTAGTGAATCAGGTTCCATCAAACATCCTCATACATCAGTACCCTGGTTTCAACAATAACCAGTAGCAGAAACCTAGAAAGGGTATAAAGCAGGACAAGTATATAGAGATACTTCCTCTCCACGCTCTCCCATTATCCAGCACTTCATATCAAAGGAATTTTGAACAGAGTAGTACCTTTGTATTTAATAGTCATCTTTGGTGAATTTGTCCAGTTGTTTTCTGAACTCATGTAAATATTTAGCGCTTGCAACACCTTATCAAAAAGCATTTCCCATTTCAGTGATTTGCTGTGTGATGATACCTGCCTCTCTGCTGGTTTCATCTCCTGCTCCCTATTTCTGCCACTGGAAGACACTGTGCATTAGTGTTCCCTAATAATTCATTAAAAGCCATTCTTGCTTTTATAGATCTGTTCTCACACCAGAGCTTGGTTTTATACCGAGAACAACACCACACTCAACCACTCCCAGCTCTGCTGCAAAGTTACGTTTTGCTGTCACCATCCACGCTGTTACTATGACCCAGACAAAACTTTCATTACCAAATTATCAGCCTCTCTTGAAATACCATTCATTGACAGGCACTCAGTTTAAAATGGAAAAGCAAAGCTTATACATATCAGCATCAAATACCTCCCAGGGAGTACTAAAATAGGAGCCAAAGATCTATACATACTCCGCCTGTCTGTTCTAGGGAGGGAACGAGCAGGAATATAATCCATTTTTCCTCCTGGGGACCCATCTCTAAGTCTTAATTAGCTTGCAAAGGGGCAGAAGACATGTTCTCATTCACTGTAATTCTCCAGGGCAGAAGTATTAGCCACCCCTTCACCTCTCCACTGAACAGAAAAGAACCAAAGCAAACAGAAGAGAAATGCAAGCCACTGAACAGGAGGATGACACTGCAAACACAGCTGCCTTAATCTAAGCTGCGCTCAGCACACTCCAAAGGAAGTGACTTAAAGACACCTTCTCTTAAACACATATGCCCAGAACCATCTGGCTGCAAGGCTGCCATCATAAACTCACAAGTCTATCACCTACAAAGGCTGTTCCATCAACTGGAGTGTGCTGGAGTGTGAAGATATGCTTTAGCCACCTTCATAACTTGCAGCTCTTGCCCTATGGTGTCTGTGAGGAGAAAAGCTCTTTAACAACCCAAGACTCAAGAGTGCTCTTCTACAACTCTCTCCTTCTCCTTCGCCATAGTGCTGCCTCTAA